>NW_010319168.1:21842-77912 GCF_000700745.2 Antrostomus carolinensis | reverse complement strand
AACCTTGCCACGCAAACCCAATACAGCTGGTTATTTTAAAAGGAGCTAAATGCAAGTACTGATGAAAAGTTTATTTTATTTTTTATTCTCGCTCAGATGTGAAGCCAAAGGTTGAAGAACTGGATAAAGAATTAGTACATCGCTACTCACAAAATGGAAACCTGGACTTTTCTGCTAACCAAACTGTTAATGAAATGGAAGATGAAGAAGAGGATGAAGACATGTCAGATTCAAGTAGTCCACCAATCCCGTATTCACAAAAACCTGCCCCAGAAGGGTCTTGCACTACTGATGGTTAGTGTCCATTCTTTTACATGTGTGATCTTTAGAACTAATTCTCAGTATAATGCATAGTTTCTACAGTTAGAAATTCTTGAGCTAGGAAGTCTGGAAATACAGTTTATAGTTAAAGCCTTAAATCTGAGAAACTATGGAATAAGAGGACTTGTTTCAGGACATAAAATGTTATGTATTATTTCAAAGTAGGATCTAAGACTTGCTGTGGCACTTTATTAGTTTCTGAAAGCCCCTTATTTTCTTTGGCCATCATTGGTTTACTATCCTCAAAGAAGTTGTGTAAGTCAGCATCAGTATGGCTGGTTCTCCATCTATCCCTAAATTATTCTCAGAAACATTGTCAAAGCTCGATTTAGTTCCTTCCCTGGGCAGAAGGAAGAGTTTGGAGAGAGAAAATGGAGGAGAGACTTGCTCCTTCTGCAGACAAGAGGATAAGAGGAGTGGTAGTGGAAGCTTGTCTCTTTTGTCTTTGTCATCTGCCTGTGGGTCATTGGTAGTTTGCCCTGAGCTGTGCTGATTGCTCCTCTAGATAAGCAAAGTTGTTGCCAGTACTATTTTTGTTTGTTCTTAAATGTGTTTAAAAAGGCTCAGATCATTATGAATATACCTATTGGACCAAGTAAACTTGATGTAAGTGGTTCATCTTATAATTGTGGGGTTCTGAGGATTTAACTTCCTTAAAGAAGGAAGATATTCATATTTGTTAGTTATGCTTCTCTTAGAAACAACTCCAGCCACCCTCAAACCCTTGGAAACAAACATCCCTTTCTCACTAGGCCCAAAACCCATTCCTGACATTTTATACAGTATCTTCCTGAATTAAGGGCTTCCTTGTGCAGAGGTCATAAAAAGTTGTAACTTGTAGAATGGTTTTGTACCTTATTATAGTGTATGGTTATATGCAGTGATAGAAGTAAGCACTAGTGACTGGTAATTCTTTGACATTTTTAGGGTGTAATTGACAGCAATTGTTAATGGTTTTGCCTTTACCCCTTCTGAATGCAGCTTATATAAGCACGTTTACTCTTCATAACAATGTACTTCTAGTTCCCTGTAATACAAGGAATAGAAAGGCTGGCTGCTATGGGAAGCTGGGGAATATTCTTGGGAGAACTTGATATTCACACAGAATTGTGTTTGCTGTCCTTTGGAGGCTTGTAAATGCATAGGAACGGAGAAGGAGAAAGTATAAAATTATGTATTTATTCCTTGGAAGGTATCCTCAACTGAAGATAAGTATCAGTAAAGGCTGCAGAATCGCCTGTGGAAAGCAGGAACAGTTCTGCTCACTTCTGTTAAAGAAATGTAAAATAAACTGGGTGGGATGCAGAGGCGAACCAACAGGATAGTAAGATGAAGGAGTTCTGTCTAACAAGGCTCTCTGCCTACCAGGACAAAAGCTGAAATGGCGTATGCTTACACTTCCTGAATATATCAAGAATAAAACACTTAAGGAGGGAAAAGAGCCTGTCATGCTAACAGGGCCCTGGAGAAGTGTAATGGTTGCATTAAATGGTTGTGAATTCATTCAGGTTAAAGGTTTAGGATTCTTTAACTGTGGGTGACATGGTTCTGGACCAGCCTGCCAGTAGTGGGAGTAGGGCTCAAAACCTTATCTGGCTCCAAGGCCACCACCATTCGTTTGATTGTGAAGGAGCTTTTTCTATGACATCAAGAGATCTTCTCAGTCTCACTCACACATGCTGGTGATTCCTGGTTGCGTTTGCATGCCCAAACAGAAATGCTTTGAGTTTCCAGTTAAATGTCTTATGTCTTTACTTAAGAGGTAACCTTTCATCTACGTGCAAACTGTTCCATGTTTGACAGTGCCTGTGCCACCTCTGCTCAGAATTGCTTTACAAGGCTACCCTGCCAGACATGGCACTGCAAGGAAGTGCTCAGCTGTTGAGTGCTCACTGCAATGCAGACCTCTGTGCTGTGGCTGAATATTGCATGTCACAAGGTTATGCCAAGTTATTCTATAGTTACATAATATACGTAATTATATGGTCATGTATGTATGTAATATTATGCTTTTTAGTATGTCCTGGAAAAAGATGACCTTCCAGGGGCAGTGCTGTGTTTTGATTTTTATCTGGAAGTCTTTTATGATCAGAGCACCCTAGAAGAAAGTTTCCTATATTACATCTGCAGAATTTTAGGATTG
The DNA here is from genome assembly GCF_000700745.2 of Antrostomus carolinensis. Classification (NCBI taxonomy): domain Eukaryota; kingdom Metazoa; phylum Chordata; class Aves; order Caprimulgiformes; family Caprimulgidae; genus Antrostomus; species Antrostomus carolinensis. The sequence continues at coordinate 75,448 of NW_010319168.1, read as the reverse complement.
TTTGTTAGTCTTTGTGAGTTTAGCATTCTGAATTTACAAAATCTGTCTTGCTCTTCAATGTTGTTCTCAAGCAGCTAATTTAGGAGAGCAGTGGTTTTGTATCTCTAAAAGGAAAGCACATTTAAAAAAAATACTGCTAATAATCTGTTAGGACAGTTTTACATAAGTGTTTAAAACACCCAGGTTCCCAAACATTCATGCTGCACAATACTAATCTGATGGCTCATCTTTCATCTCATGAATATGCTCCTCCAGAGATGTAAGACAGGATCACTGCCATTGTTTACATCCCTTATCTTAGTTATTTAATTACAAAGATAAATAACATTAGGAAAATGTTAAATAATGCTGATAGACTAATTGAAGTCACTGTAATTATTTGGATGCTTTAGACTAAGCATGTATTCAGTTGCTTATCCAAGTGCAAACTGTTGGTACTAGAACCTGCAGTTCATAGTTCTACTTGCTGTAAAACCCATCTCCCACCTTTTAGCACAGATAGGGTGAAAACTTTTTCCCTTTTAAGGTATTTGTGCTGTTTGCTTTTCCTGAATTCAGGTTTTATGCCATAACCATCATATTATTTTCTCTGGCGACTTGTTCCTTTATTCATATGGCTGAATTGTCAGTCACATGGGTGCAGAAAGTAGATCTTAATGCCTTTTTAAATCAGTTAAAGTAAGTTCCTCACAAGTGACTTTTTTTGGATTTTCCTTCTAAGCTGGCCATAATATTAGATCCCTTAACTCTCCTCTTAGCCCATTGGAAATAGGAAATGCATTTGTCATTGATCCTTACTATTAGTCATAAAATTAAAGACTTTGTTTTCGAGAAGAATAATGGTATTTGGGGAATTAACTCATTTTCAGGGGCTTTTTTTCTGCTGAGCACAAACTTTTTTAACTAACTTATTCATTCCATGAAAATATGGTCTTCATTTTCATACAGGTACCTCAGATATGCAACAAAATAATACAAGAAGCTGTTCTGAACCACTTGTTTGCTGTAGCCTTAAAAGAGGCTATTTCTAATTTGTGGAATAGCATTTTATTTAAGCTGTGGGAAACACAATAGTAACACCTTTCTTTTGTTAGTAAATCCTCAATTTACCTGATGCTTAAAGAAGGGCCAAGGTAGTTTCAGAAGCAATTAGGTAAGCAGATACTTAACACCTGATCAGTTACTGTGAAGTTACAATAGCAAGTGACAGTGACCAGTAATTCATATGTAATTCTTGGAAGCTAATTCCTTATGCAAATACCCCATTTATTGCAGTGCAACAAGGAGCAGGTACCCTACATTGAAGCTGCTTCTTGTTACTGATGGGGAAAGAGAAAATATATACAAATTTCATTTTTAAGAAGATTCCAGCACTTATAGGTGCTGACGGTTGTGGGGCTACCTTTTCATTTTCAGGAAGATGGGACTGGATTAATTTAAAAGAAATTATGTTGAAGAATGCAAATGTGCTTCTCAGAAGCAAAAACTAATGAATTTTCTTTCAAAGAAATGCAGATAACGTCTATAAAAGCTATTCATTATTCTTTTTTGTGACTGCTTTTGGTATTTGCAAATCTCTAATCAGAATATAAATGCCTGTTCTTTATTTAAAACAAAGCTGAGATCTTGTGGGAAGATGATTTTTTTAATGGAGCAGCTCAACTGTGTGCTTTTACTTTTTATAATTACATATTGATAAACAATTTAATAAAGAGAAGTTAGTTTGTTTTAGTGGCTCATGGGTTTTCTCCTCTTCATACTTAGATGTCTATAAAAGGTACACAGGTAAATGTGACATTGAAGTGCCAGTCCTTTTTCTTAAGAGTTGTATGTGTTAGTGCTGCTTGATATAGAAATTCAGGTGCAAACTAATTATAAATGAATATATTATAAATTTTGCATGTTCTAAACCTTAAGCATGGGCACCACAAGTTCTGCTTGCACAGCGACATCATGTCTTGTCTTTCCTAATGTGGAAATGGTTCTCTCTCACAGATAATCAAATATCAATGCAAAATCATACAAAACAGGAAAAAAAAAAGTTTGGGGTCTCTGTGTTGCTTGCTGGTTAGATAAATACAATTATATGTATAAATATAGTAGAGAAAGGGATTAATCCCTCCTTCCTCTCCTCACAGTCAGCTACTTGCTTCCAAATTAAGGTTTCTCACATATAATTTTCTCAATTCAGTTTGAAAAAGCAGCAGGAACTTAAAACTTGAAGAGTGATTTGCAGCCCCAAAAGCCAAGGGAAAGGAGAATAATGTGGGGCTCCTGAACATACCATCTACTTGTCTTTGAAGGAAAATTCAAGACTTTTACTACACAGAAGCGGATTTGTGTTCTTTCCATGTCTGCTGGTGGAAGTTAGCCTCAGATCTACCTGGCCAGGCTCCATTGTTGCAGCTGTGGAATAAATGAAAGAAGCCCCTCTGGAGAGGGGGCTTGCCTGTCGGGATCCCCGTCCTTTCTGCAGAAGAGGGGCCAGAGGAGGCTACTTCTAGTATCAGGCCTGTTGCTTGTCTTGCTTCTTTGGAAAAGGAGGTTTTGGCAGTTGCCTGTGAGCCTTGCTGCCTACCTGTCGGGAAGCTGGTAGCTGCTTTCTGCCACAGAGAGGTAGAGATCCTAAAGGTACTGACTTTCAGCAAGATTTGTGAAGTTCAGGAGCTGGTTGGATGACATCTGTGTCCCAAAACTGGTGTCCCCTGCGGCAGAAAAGTAACTCTAGCTCTCCTCTTACAAAGCTTGAACATTACAGAGGCATGTGCTAGCCAGCCAGTCTACACATACATACCTCAGATCCAGAGATGTCGCCAGCCAAAGCAGAGGAGGGTGCTGGAGGTGATTGTGCAAGGAGGAAGAAGGGTAACATGGAGGTGATCTGAGAGCACTGTGGGTGGAGTAAGAGACGATACAGGGAGTAAATCTTAGGTATTGTTTGCAGATAAGGCAGGATGCAGCGCTTCTGCAGTGTAGTCCTACATATCCTAAATGGTGGGAAATATGAAATATATTCAGATCAACAGTCACTCAGGTAAGAGGCTGCTGTTGGCTGTGGTAGCAGACTGAGGTACATCAGTTTGTTTCAATGGGTATTGCTAAGATGTAGCTGAGTGATGCTTATAAACTTGTTACGATGTTGTGATGGGTTTCTTAGGGTTTCCCTGCACCCTCTGCCCTGGGGAGTCATGCAGAATGGTGGTGTGCACCTGCTCAAGGTGTTGCCGAAATTGTTTTGCTTCCAGCCTGGATGATAGCAGAGTCTTTGCTTCTGTCTCAGATGTTGTGGAGTGCTGGAGCAGTCCTTCACCTCAGTGGAACATCAAAACCCCCAAGCATCCAAAGGGGCTCTGAGTTTCTCATATGATATTCAGTCCTCTCAATGTCATGTGCTTTTTCTGAAAGGAAGTCTATATTGCAACCAAAATTCTGCTTTCTTTAGTGTTCTAGTATTGCTATTGCTAACAATTCATTCAAAAGCCTCTTTTTGGTCACTGTTTGTGCTTCTGGGCATTTTCAGAAAATTTTTAGGTAGAGACAAGGCTAAAGAGTAATTGTAAAGACACAAGTTGAAATCTGTCTTGAAATCTTACAGCACTTGCTGTTTCATAATCCTTATCTACAGATTTCCTGTTTGCCCACATTGTCAGCAGTGGCTAATTTTTCTATTTTAAATCTAGATATAGAGTGGTATTTTCTAAGCATGTCAGCTACTCAGATTTCACTGAATGCCTAAATATTTAAGGCTAGTTTTGAAAATTCTGGACATAGTACCCAAATGGCAGAAACATTTGAATAAGCGAATTCTATTTTGAATGTAAGATAGTTTTGTTTCTAGATTTGTTTGCAACTGTTTATTCCTAAATTATATCAAAAAGTCTAGATACTTAGCCTGGTACCTAGCATTCCATTTGATTCCATGTGTTTCTAAGGAATACACCTTTAAAAGAGTTTAACATACTAAAATCAAATTGCATCTAGTCAGAAAAGAATAAATTTTGCTTTAAATATGCAGTTCTAATGCTTTTCCTCTAAAACATACGTAACTTCTTATTGGTAAGTTATTCTTATAAACCACTGGTTTGTAAATAAAAACTTTAGGCATTTCATTTTAATTCCTTGGCTGGAAGAAGGTTTGTGTGAGGGACAGACCCAAGCTAGCTTTCAGCTCCAGTGAGCTGCTGCTGGAACTGAGCTCACTGAGTAACTGAAGAAGCTATTCAGGCACAAACTGGTTGAGCAGATTGTGGGTGTAGGCACAAGACTGAACTTGTATCTGACCCTGTTTTCAGCAAGCTGCTGCTTGCCAGGAAGTTGCTGCTTGCTGACTCTCTGCATTCCACTTTGCGTATACTCTTTGCCTGGTACAGTTTTGAGATAAAAACAGTATTAACCTTCACCATCTTTCTTGAAGTTTTAAACTGTGGGTTCTAGCAGAGTAGTTAAGAGTGCAGACACAGATACTTATAATGGCTGAGGTGACACTTGGTTAAGCTGTGATCACGTCATGTTTCCAGATGCTTAGTCAGTGTCTTTCTCCAGTGATTTGATTTTTCCTTACAATTTCTCTAACAACTATGGACTGCTTGACTAATATTTCAAATTAGGCATAGGTAATATCCATTAATAGCTGGAGTCTTACTAGATATTACAGTAATTTCAAATTTAGTTTCATATGTTTGTTTTCAACAATAATATTAACACAGGACACATTATTTTAATTTTCTTTATTTTGAAATATTGATTCATTCAGATGCATGCATGTCTTGTCTATGCTGTGGTATTTCTGTGGTTGTAGTTAAAGAGAGATGGTCAGTTTACAAATATGTGATGTCTTTGGACATCCTGAAACAGGCAAGTTTTCTGCCAGCTACTGCTGGGAGAGGTGGGAGGCCAGACTGTAGCACTGATCTTGCAGCTGGAGAAGTGAGAATTGTGGGGGAACACAACCTAAGACTTATTCTTCATAAAACCTGGTAGTGCTTTCATTGATTTCTGTCTAAGGAAAATCACAAAGCCCAGTGTGATTGTGTCCTTTCCTGTGGAGGAAACCACATGACTCTTGCTTTCTCTCACACCTGTCATTTTGTTGCTTCAAAGTAGAAATTACTCAATAAAAATAACATGATGGAGCTGTACAAAAAAAGTGGTGGGTGATTTTGACCCCTGTAAGTCCAGTGCTAAAGCTAATGGAAGAGTCATTGAATGTTGTTGTTAATTTACCTAGGCAAAAGAATCTAACTTTGAAGTTGGCTTTGGTTTGAGCAAAAGATGGGACCAGCTGGACCTCCAGAATTCCTGTAATTGCTCTAAGCTGTCCCATCTGACCTTTCAAAAGTCCCCACTGTGGCTGCGTGGTTGCCAAGCTCCCTCCGAGTCCTGAACTCCCAGGGGCCCTGTTGTGCTGCCTGCCCGCAGCTCTGGGCTGCCCTGCTCTGCTTTTCTGTGTGTCCCAGCCGGCCACCTGCCCACTGCAGGACGTGGAACCGCAGAAGCTCACTCCAGTCCCGTTTTGCTTCTGCTGCTGGCTGTAGCCCTGCGTGGACCAATAGCACAATGACCAATGTTATGTTCTTATCGTGTGTGCACATGTGTATTTGGGTGGGAAGAAACTGACTGGAAGCTTGAAGTCGGGCGGTCCATGGAGACTTACAGAAAACGTGGTGTACATCTCTAAAATCCATGAATTAATCTTTTACTTGCTGAAATTCCTAAAATGTATAGACAAGTTAAAAATTAGGTTTTAAAATACTTATCTTTAGTAGTCAGTACTAAACTTCAATCATCTGTTTTTATCATTGTTTGTATTACTTGGTGATCTTTATATACCAATGCCAGCCTGTTAGAAGCAACACAGACAAAACCAGTTCTCTTGAATAGACTGTAAGATTTGGCAAAAAAAAATTAAAAATGCTTTGGCATGTTTTAAGAACTGTTTTCTGTTATAAAATAAAAAACTCGCCTTCTTATTTTTAATGTTTTTGAGAAATTGAATTTCTGAGCCATTTGATGTCTAGTCTTTAGAGACTTGTGTCTCTTCTCTGCCTGAATGTGTTCAGGATCTCTTTAAAATAACATTTATCTATTGTCTCCGAAACCCTGAGCTAGTGGATCTGATGAGATACTATCTCAATTTCTTCTATTTCCCTTAAAAAGGATATATTAAAACCCCCAGTTATGAAGCCCCATTTGCTTTTGTAACTGATAAAAAGAAGAAAATTAAATTAAATCTTTTGAAGATTTATCATTTGTTTTGGTTTGTGTTTTAGGTTTTTGTCAAGCAGGCAAGGATTTACGGTTAGTATCTCTGTGCATGGAGCAAATTGATATCCCAGCAGGCTTCCTGTTAGTAGGAGCCAAATCTCCCAACCTTCCTGAGCACATTCTAGTCTGCGCTGTTGACAAGAGGTTTTTGCCAGATGATCATGGAAAAAATGCACTTTTAGGTAAGAGTTGTTTCTTTTTCCTTCGTGCCATACTAATTCAGAGAAAAAGACCAATTCAAAATTATCTGAGTCATTTCAGCTGATGACCTTCTATTAGAAATATGTTGAGGAGAGACTTATTTTAATTAAATTAAATCCATAGCTGAACCTGCCTTAAAAGCCCATTTTAAAACAAGTCCCTGATTCCACAATTAACCACAATTGAAGCTCAGTGATTTCTGTGTGGGTAGAAGTCAATTGCAGCCTTGGCATTCTAAATGTGAACTATCCATATACTCTTCATCTCTACGTGATGCTTACAGCATTTTCATTTAAGGAGAAATATGCTCATGAAACTGTAGAAGATGAGCTGTCTGTTTTTCTGTGGATTAAGGGACAAATTCTGCCCCTGGCTCCACCAGGAACATTGTTCTCAATAGATCTGAGGGCAGTTTGCTTCTCAAAATCTGATACATAGCGAGAAAAAAAAACCAAACCAAAACATTTACATCATAATTGGTTACATTTATGGTCTTTAAAATTTTAATACAAGAATGCTTCATGGTGATTGAAGACAGACATGTGTGCACCTAGATTTCCTGCCTGGCTCACAACTGGTACACACTTTAAGAGGCTAGTAAAAGTGATTTAATGTATTTTAGCTACTTTAAGCCCGTTTTGGATTTACTCTCTCATTTCTCCCTCCAGTCATTGTGCAGCCTAGAATATATTCAGAAAGACCTTTCAACAAGGAAGAAATTACAATAGAGCATAAACACCCTGATTTAACCACACTGCTCAAATTCTGGTCCAGACCAGCAATATTTTGCGTAACTATTGAAAACACCTAATTTTGTACTTATGTGCTCTAATATTTCTGCCTTAAGCCCACTTGATATGCTCGTACACACTGCAGACCTTTGGATGTAAGGCAGAAATCCCACTGGCCTGAGTTAGATGGGAGCTGTGGTGTGATGTGCCCTTTCTGGGTATGGTTGGAGATGTGGGATCGTGGGGTACTCTGATGTATACTGCCATCCCCAGAGGAGCTGCTCCTGCACTGAGCAGGGGAAGTGTCAAGAGCTGATCAATAAAAACTATCTGATAGACAGGCAGGTGGTGTTTAGTCTGATTGAATGTTGTACTACTTGTCTTTGTTGGTGAGCCCTCCTTGCCCTCCTAGCTTTGTATCCATCTTTTATCTCTGATATCGTTTGATAATGACCCTAGTGACGCAAGTCTGCTCTGGCATTGCTGATGTTACATATTTAAGTGCCTCTAGGCCTGTGTAACTGGTACCTATGCACAAAGAATTGACTTGGTAGCTCTGTGAGACCCTAATGACTGGTATTGACAACTATGGAGATGCATCAATAGTTCCTATGAGTTGTAGGGAGAGGAGAAGGACTGATTCAATCCCAGGAGAAATAGGATGAAGAAATCTACTTCTTGGCATCCTCAGCAACGTGATGGTAAAAGATTATAATGAGGCACAGTAAGGCTAAAGACAATGGCCTACTTAATAAGAGTTTTATGGAAAATGCATTTTGTCAAAAAGACTGAATATCTTTTTCATAAAACTAAGAATTTGGCTTACAGGTGAGTGTAGGAACCAGTATTCTCCAAGGTGCTTGTCATTGTGGAAAATAATGATAGTAGTGAGGATGAAAAATTGTTTCTGTTACAGATCTTTAACTGATTAGTAAATGAAAAAAAACCCCAAACATTTCTACTAGGTGTTAATCTGCCTAGCACTATTATAAATCATTACTGATGTTCCAGAAGAATATAAAATAATTATTCTTTGAGGGTTGAAAGTGATTCAGAGATTAGTGGAATGGCAAGCCAGGGGAGTTTTAATTGTTTCAGCATTAAATAATAGAGGGCTTATTCAAACAACAAGGATTTTAAGGCAGGCTTATTTCAGAACATGCCCTGTACTTTGTTCTGGGAGACGTTAGACCACTGTCATCTATATGCATCATTCCTATTAACATAGTTGTGAGTGGCACTGGAAATCAAGGGTGCTTACAATCCTCAGTCTGGACCCTGTCCTCCAGATCTCAACTCAGAATTTCACCCCCTTCTTTGAAACCAAGTTGAAAATATTGCAGAAAAGCAATCTTCTGCCTTTGTTCCTAAATCTGTTACTTTCCATGAGAGGTTGTAGGTTTTTAAAAACATTCTGAAGCACTCCTAACTTTTGCCATTAAAATCTTGACATCAAATTATTACTTTTAAGACTTAATAAGCTGTAGGATCCAGCTTACTTGGAAAGTTCTTTGTATAAGGACTCTCAAAGAAAAATATTATTAGCTATTAAGGTTAATTTTAGTCACATGAAGTTGCAGCAGCTACTATGGTTTGGCCACTGTTTTGAGAAAGAAATGCATGTAGCTTGCAACCTTTTTTAATGTAGAAAAAAATTGATTTTTTTTTTTTTCCTTATGGAAATTTCCTTGCTGGCATCATAGCTCTTCTCCTGCCAAGTACTTACTCCTCTCTGCACTGTGTAGAGTGGAAAATTGGTGGTAGGATTTCGATATAACTTAGTATGATCTAGAAAGATGGAATAGTTTCAGAAAAGCTGAGACTAAAATCTGCCTGTGTTTGGCTGCTTCCTGACACACATGTGGAGCAGGGCATCTACAGAAGCTTTCTGTCTGGAGGCCTCTAGTCACTCTGAACTGGATTTGCAGGTAGGTTAAAATGGCCTTATTCCTAGGAGAAAGGACAAGTCATTTAATCTGTATGTACATCTGCTTCATTCTTACAGGATTTTCTGGGAATTGTATAGGCTGTGGAGAAAGAGGATTTCGGTACTTTACAGAGTTTTCCAATCATATCAACCTGAAATTAACCACTCAGCCAAAGAAGCAGAAGCACTTAAAGTACTACCTAGTAAGGAGCTCCCAAGGTGTACTGTCAAAGGGACCCCTTATTTGCTGGAAAGGTAATAAAGGTGCCCATTCACTTAGGGGTTTTTTATTGTATTAGTGTGATGTTGATTGAAAATTGAAAGTTGCTGTTGAAAATGTATGCATCCAAAAGGAACTGTAGAAGATTCTTTACTGTTTGAAGGAAAAATTCCCACTGATTTCACTGAAGTCTGGATTTTGACAGGGAAGTTTATTTAGGTCTTTGGAGTAACCATGCAATCGTAAGTGGTCTTCCTCCATCTCCCCATGCTTTCAGTGGGAGCCCTCAATATGCCCTTTTTAGGATGTGCAGCCATCTTGGTAGAAAAAGTAAGGTAGTTCAGTCTGATGATACTTTTCTGTGCTTGTAGCAAGATGACTCACAGCCAGGGTTCCAACACTGGCTTTCCACTGATACTCATCTTAGCAGGTGCAGTTCAGTCTGTCTAGTGCCTGAGGATAGCTAGCATGCCATAAGATTAAGAAAGCTCAGGTCACTGATCTCAGAGAAAGAGGAGAAATTGTGCATACTCTTGCCATGTATGGTTGTGTTTTACACTTGGGTTTACTTTCTACTGGAGCAGCCTGTGCAATATTGTTGTGCACTAAAGAGATAACATTTGTGACCCCAAGGCAAGGTAGCCATGGGGTCTCTTATTGGAGGATGCAGGTTTTTGGAGCTAGAGCTGTGCAAAGACTCAGGGACCCTTAAGAATGGTTTACCTACTCACTCTCTACTAAGTTGGTGTGTACACAGACTGCCTGTCTTCCTCAGCTGTGGTCTCACTCAGTAGAGTTCTATCTGGTGCCTGTTGTTCCAAAGAGGATAATGTGAAGAGAAGCTCCACAGGAGGACTGGCGTGCACTGAAGAGTCACATCCTCATGTGAATGGCAGCACGACACCAGAGAGAGATGGTTATCACCAGGCTGTATGAGTGATTATAGTACTATATCAGTTTGGGGTTCAAAGGGATCCTGGTTTCAGCTGCTTCTTCAGTTACAAGTGTAATTAACTACTGCTTTAGAGTGGATGTGTTTTTCAGGTATGTTTTTCACAAAAATACATAAAGATTTAATTTGGTAGTCTCTATTTGACGTTCAAAATACAGAAAAAGGAAACCTTATTTTTATTTTGGAATGTTTTTTCTGAAACCCCTCCCTGATGCTTATGCAGTTGGGCTTGGTGTGTGTCCTGGTAAATGCTGTCAGGGGCAACGCACATGAAAAACTATTTAAAACCTTCTTCTGGTCACAAATGCAAAGGTCTGGAAGAGGCAGATCCTGGGGTCACTTTTGGTTTTATGTTGAATGCAAGTGTTTAGAGCACCCATAAAAGTTTAGAAAATTGACCAAGAATCAATCTCATGGGCATTATTTTGATAGGCTCTACCCCTATATTGTTGTCTTCTATCTGGTGACCCTTCATCCTTTACTTACATTAAAGGTCTAATTAGAAGAAGAGAAATGCCCTGAAACACCCCCTTTTCTTCGAACAAAACCTGATTAGATCTCAGTTAAAAAAAAGAATTAATGTGTGATTTTTAAGGTCACTTTCTCTTCCCTCAACTCAGTTTTCATCCAAACAGACACTCACAGCCCTGAGATCTCCCCGAAGGTTTTGTGGAGAATCAGAATACTGAGAATCTGGGTTTCAGCACAATACCTCCCTTCAAAGGGCAGCACATGACGATTTGTATAAAGGTTGTGCCACCAAAGCCGCTGAGTGTTTCCTGGGATATGTCCAGTGCCTTCCAACCTCTTGGAAGCTGCGAACTGAGGGCTTTTGCCATTTTGCAGCATCTGGTCTGTATTTGCCTGGCCCTCTGAGTGGCCCCCAGGGAGGTTTTCTTAATTAGAAGACAAAGTTGACTAAACTGCGAGAGCCTTATTTTCGTTGAACGCTGCCATTTGCCGCTGTTTGTTGTACGTGCTGTATGTATGCTTTTAACATTTTCTCACCTTTCACCACCGCGCTGCTGAACTTGCGCTGCTGGAAGGCAGGCCTTGTTAATATGTACTGTAGCTGCTTCGTTTGCAGAATGTAGAAGCAGGCAATCATCTGCTGCTAACCTCTCTGCTAAAACAAATTCTTCGGTGTCGCCGTCCACGACCCCAGAGGGTGGATCAGCTAATGGATACAAATCAGGGTTCACTCAGACAGGTAGGAGCTGCAAGTGCTGTAAAGATAACCATTGGGGGTGGTAAGTTACCTCAGAAATTGTTGGTTCAGGGTTGCTGTAAACAACTGGGTATTTACCTCAAGCTGTGGATAGGTTACAGTTGCGGGGGATGCCTTGCAAAATTTGCTTTGTGAAAGATGAAGACCCAGGTGAGGCTGAAGGTTAGCTTAGTCCACATAAGAATAGTCAATTAAAAAGTATTAAAAGATCTTTTGATTCATTTATTTGATTCTGCATCTCCCTGTGTTTAATTTATTTTTTTTTGTGGATCTCAAAAAAACTTGAGTAACAGACTTGAATAAATATTGAATAAAACTTGAATAACAAACTTGAATAAATAGGGAGATGCTTACTTAGTATGTAGACTAGATTATTTGTTTTGAAAAGGAAAATAATTTCATTTTGGGGTCGGGGGGGGCAGCTTTTATTTATTTGCTTGGTTTTTTATTTATTTATTTAAATTTTATTTCACGCAAGAGTGTACCTGGAATAGCAATTTCCCCATGCACATACAGTGGTTTTGTGTTGTGTTAGCTAACATGCATCTCATAACTGTTCTAGAAAGCTGTTAATGACATACTTAAACAGGGAGAAACTATAAAAATCAGGAGAATTGTCTGACAAGAAGCAGCGTCTTCATTTCATTTCATTTATTTATTTATTGCAAATAACCAAGGTGCTTTTCTTTGAGCTTTTTTTCCTCATTGCTTTATTGCAGCTTCATCTATGTTGTTATATATTTTTTGTGTCTGTTTGTGGTATTTCTTGAGAAATTAAAAACAGGAGAAAACTTTCTGTTAGTTGCTGTAATTGGTTGATATGTACGTACCAGAACATATATTTCTCTAGAGGAGTATGAAATGCAGATGAAAAAACAAGGTTGTTAAAATACTTCTTCCACTTATGGAGGGTGTTAAAAAGAGGAATAACAAACAAAAGCTGAACATATGCATTCTTATGAAATTGTAATCACTGATCAGTGTGTTCAGAGACACTTTGCCCAGATGATCACCCCTATCTCTGTTTAGGAAGCTCTATGCTTTAGACTTTGGTGAAAATGAAATCAGAGTGTTGTTTAAACATCTGCATTTCATTGCATCATGCCTTGAGTTCCAGATCCTGGCATGAGAACTGTGCAGATGCATGAGAACCTATTTGTTTGAAACAACAAGTGATCCAGTATTTACACAGCTCTGTCTTCTATTGTACCTGCCAAGTTAATAGATACACCTTTCATATACTGCTTTCTCCTTATCACACACAGCAATTTTCAGTCTGCTTGGTGTTTCTCTGTGTCACTGTTTGTACTCTTAGGTCATGACTGTCAAAACCTTTTCATCTCTTTCTACTGTTATCTTCTAGTGAAGATAATGACACATGCATACATATGAATCCCCTGTGACTGGGAGAAGGGGGGGAGGGCACCTTTTTTTGGTGGTGTGACTTCTGACGTGTGTTGCCTATGATGGAGGTCTACCTTTTTCTCTCCTAGGCTCTGTATAGCTGTGCTTTTGAGTAGAGTTCTTGGTTGTTTTAAAATGGGAGTACTTACTAACAAATTGCTTTCTGAAATTGTTTTCAGTTTATTGTAATAAACTCACACCCATTTTTTCCTTCTGAAGACGTGTAAATATTTCTGTTGTGAGCAGTTCAGTCTCTGAGTTCTAGAAGACACCTGTAGGTAGACAGTTATGCGCACACTCAGAGTACTGTGTTGAAATGGTAATTTTGTGGTAGAAATTAGAGCACAGGAGAATTCTGAAATACCAATACCCTAGTTAAAGCTGACAGTATGGTGTGGCCGTGACGTTGCAGTCAGGTGTCGGGTCCCCTTTTCCAAACGGTGTGGGAAGATGCAATTCTGTTGCAGAGGAGACGCAACTGGCAATGCAAAAGTGGCTGAAACCTTGAATCAAAAATGCAGTGTTAGGCAGACACACAAGAGGGAAAACATCAATTCAGGTGTTAAAAGAGCATTAAGCAACTAGAAACAGGGTTTCACCGTAGAAAGATGAACAGTTTTCATAACTAGTAGTACCACAAGTTCTGCTTAGGTAGCAGTGTAATGTTTGAACGTATACCAGCCACATCTGCATTCACAGATAAAATTTCAAGAAAATACAATAGAACTAGAGAAAAGAGAAAAAACCCCAAAGCTTCTGAACAGTTTACTTTCAGGAAAGCTTTAACACTACACATTTGCTACATCATATTTAATGAGAGACCAGCGTTTTCCTCCAAAGCCCCTGACCTGGTGGTCTATTTTGTTAGCTCTTCAGCATATTTCCTGTGAATGTGGACAAGGTTTTCTGGTGGAGCAGCAGCAGCAGAGGCTTCTGTGTTCATTCCCCATCTCACTTATTCTGTCTGGCAAAGCAGACTCTCCTTCCCACCCTCTTTCACCAAATGGTGTGTGGCCTGAGGGTGAATGCATTTGGCAGATCAAGTTGATCTTTGCCTTCTGTTTTCTTTCCTTGGCTGTTTTACTAGGACATCTGTAGGTGAACTTAGCCTACTTTGCCTACTTGTTGCAAACTGCCTTCTGGACAGATGCTGAGTTAATATTCTTTCAACCTGGTTATAAGAATTTGGCTTTGTCAATGTATCAGCATCTGAATGTCAAATTTTTCTTGAAGTAAATTGCAGATATTAAATGCCTGATGTTAAAGTAGGGGCCTACATGCTGAGAGGTTTGAAATCAGTTCTAATTTACAGTTTTATACTGGAGAAGTATTAGAATTTGTTCTTCAGTATATCCATCTATAAAATAAGGCTAATATTTTTCAGCCTTGGTAAAGTGCTTTAAGGAGCTGCTGTTTGTTAATTCAAGCAAAGAGTTTGGGCTCAGATACTCTTCATTTTCCACCCAGATTTATAAATAGACATACACTTTTCATAGCCTTATGGACAGTAGTGCTGTAAGGAGGTTATATATTTGATATTTTTTTCTGCCCTAAGTTAAGCTCAGCTGTGTTTGACAGAGGTTCAATACTTGTTCTTGAAAATCTCAGGTGATGGAGATTCCATAACCTTTTCAGGCAACTTATTCCAGTGCTTATTCCCTGTGCTTGCTGGAGGCAATTCATGTAAGCTCTTTGCCTTAGCTTTCTTGTCTGTAACATGGGATAGCTGTGTTTACTTGCCTATCCCACAGGGATATTTCAAGGAGCAATGAGATATCCCGTTCTACAGTTAAAGTATGTTTTGTGTGTATGTGAATACAAAATATTGTGAGATTGATCAGTAGATTATGAGATTCTATAGAAATGCACAGTTAATTATTTGTTACAACTCCTAAAAGATACTAATACATGATGATTTCTTATAATACAAATTATATATACACATACATATTTTTTTAAATAATTACTTAACAAAACAACTTCTTTTTTCAGATTCTTCAATATTCAGTCCAGCAAAATCGTCTTCTGCTGTCAACTTAAGTGGAAATCAAGACCCACCCCGGAACAAGAACATTGTGAAACCTCTGGCCCTGTCAGTACAGCTCGTAGGAAAGGCGTTTGCTGCAGGTATGGCTTTGGTTTTGAGGACAGCTGAAAGCCAAAGGAATTATCAGCCTAACAGCCAAGAAATAGAGGAGTCATCTTTTTTTCACTAGCATTCTCCAAAACTCTCATGTTCTTGTAGTCCTCTGAACAGAAAATTTCCATGGCCATTACTGTCCCCAGACTGGGCCATACCTTGGCTTTCAGATTTGACATTCTGGTAAAAGTGCATGTCATATCCCTCTGTCATCTCCCCTTTCTAAGATACCTAAGCGAGCATAAAAGTCACCTCGTGATATGACGTTGTTTCTTGCCTGAGTAACTGAGAGCTGTGTGTTGTTCTGCATTTGTAACAAGTCTAGTTCCTCCAGATACATTTAGTGGAATTTAGTTTCCTTTAAAGCAGTTTTAATATCTGTGTTGTTTTAATTATTTATTTCTGTATTGTTTGCTTAATAAATTAGAACCCTCAACTGTGTCATCTAAATCCCTCACTGGTACTCTGTCGTGATGTTCTGACTGTTTATTAATTTAGCTGTTTAGTCCTTTAAGCAATGAAAAAAAAAATATCACACTTATTACAGGGAAGTATTCTTGAATAAGAAAAAATATAAATTTATTTGGTTTATATATGCACATGATCATTACATTTTATACATATAGTATTAGATCTACTATTTTATACAATATATATTGTTATATAGATATAAAATAATTATGTTGTATCTAATAAATCATTAGCAGTTTTTAATGTAAAATACTCTTTTCTCCATACTTGTGAAGGAAGATAATTTATCGTGCATTGAAATTACTTCCTACCATTTCAACCACTTCTGTAACTGACCCATGTCCACCACATCTGTCCATACCAAATTGTTGATGTGAGGATAACTGCTTGTGATCCTCCATTGTTTTAGTTTTGTTTTGAGATCTGGATATAGTGGGTCCTGCCAGGATGTCAGGCTTGCTGGGACTGGAGGATTGTCTTAGGCAGAGGTAGCAAAATTAAGTGTGGTTGCCCTGTCTTCCCTGCCGGGTGTCCTTTGCTAAGGCTTTAGATTAGAACCCTGTAGCGAATTACTGTGTATGGCACATGCATGACTGGAGGGAAAAATACATAGGTGCACCAAAGTGGCTTAGAAATCTTTATAAACTGAATTAATGATGTGTTTGGTTTTTTTAATTTTCAGTGTCTAAAAATTTGTCACACAAACTTCCCAATAATTTTGTGTGTGTGTGTGTGTGTATTTTTCTGTTTTGGTGGGATTTGTTTTGGATTTTTTCTTCCACCTATCCTCCCCACTCTGAAATCTGGAGACTCCTTCAAGGTTAAGATTTTGCAACCTGTGCCCAAATTATTCTCTGCCAAGTACACTTCATGCTTTCCCTGGAGTATGTTTCTTTCAGTCATGCATCTTGCCCTGTTCTTTTGTGTCTGCAAGCAGCTGTATTGTTTGGTGTGTTTGTTTTGAAGATTGTCTCAAGCCACACACTCTGTATTTTATTATACTCAGCTCCTCTTTCACTGCGTGCCACTGATGTTGCTAATGGAAACACTAATGGAGGAAGAAATAATGTATTGAGTTCTACAGTCTCTCGGCCAGTGCCTCACTCAACATCTCCAAGCCCTGGCTGTGCAGCTGGAGACCAAGGTAAAGAAAACCTCTCTGTTCTTTTATTTTAAGCTGCATTGGCTGTTGAGCCTGAAATTCATGAATTTGTTGTTCTTGCCATCATAGCTGTTTCTGCAATTCAGTCTTTACAGAGGCATTTGGTTTTTAGCATGACCATTAATGATAATGCTGTACTTTTTAACACAGGTAACGACATTTTTCACGTCATAGTCTGTCTTCGTGTAAATCTAAGTGTAAGCCTCTGGTGCTGAGTGGCCTGATACCAGTTCAACACCAATGTGAAATGGAAATGTGGGTTGTAATCTGGTCATTTGGGAAGATGGGGTTTAGAATTAGTTTTTACTTTCCTTCTCAGCATCAATGTCCAGTTCTGGACCACCAAAGAAACGTCACCGGGGATGGTCTCCTGGGTCCCCAGTCCCTCCTCCTGGTTTAGCAGTACCTGTTCCTACAGTTCGACCTTCAGCAAGAACAGGTAAAACTTGAGTAATACAGAGATGTCATTTGTAAAAAGCTGTACTCAGCCAGTCCAGTAGTCCTGTTCTGCTTCTCTTAAGTGTTGCACATAAAATATAACTGAGCTTGTAAAAGTAGTTAAGGACACCATGCAGAGTTTTTCAAATGCCCCAGAAAAGCACACATGATTGCCTGGTCCTTGTTGCCATAATCTAACATGGGTCACAGGGGAAGTGAAACTACTGAGGGAGAGAGAGGAAAGGAGGATTATTAATTAATATTATTTATATTAATAAAAATCCAAAGTTGTCTAAGTCTTCCAAACATAACTCAGTTCTTCTAAAATTGTGCAGGTGGATGGGTATATGAACATATTTGAAGGATTTCCATTAGCCTTGAGGGTTGTATCGTGTCTCAGTCTGGTGTGGCATGCTCCACAACCCGTACGCTCCTCTCCTGCACAGGAAAAATAGCTTTATATAATTTTGTCCTAGCAAATGACACTGATGTTCACTAGGTCATGTTTAGTTATAAGGATAAAGTTTGTGAGACCAAATGTCTTTTTTGTGTGGAAAAGCTGTAGGAGGGATATGTAACATCATGATATGGCAGTTACTCACACGAGTATGTGAATGCTTATCAATATCCAGGTAGGTACCTCTTCATACATAACTATTAGTAAAACTGATCACTATTTAAGCACTTCTTAGTTGTGGGATTCAGCATACTTTGTAAAGGGGAATAAACGATTACTTATTTCTTTATCTATAGAGTGAGAGACTAAACATACAAAGAAGAAAAAAAGCCCTTTATCAACATGCACAATGTATTTTTAACTCCACATTGGAGGGCTTGATTTTGAGATATTTTGGAATTAATTTTCAGAGATATTCATCGTAGGAAGAAGGGTTACATGGTAGTGCAGGCTTCCCTACTTGATCACCTCAAATCAATTGCAGCTTTTGTAGGTTTCTAGCTTCAGAGATCTGCTGAAGATACGTGATCTAAGGCAGTCTCCCCCTTTTTATTGAGTTTGTCTTCACCAGTCTACCACGTCTGCTGTGTACTCCATTTTCCATGAGTCTTTTTTTTCTGTTGGATAAAAAATTTCCACTGCTAAAACATATGTGTTTACTCATACTGCCTTTGATGCTTTTCTGTTGATGGCATTGTTTGAAAAATCTGTTACAAACCACCAAGTGAAGCCTGAGAAACTTCTGAAGCAGACCTCACGCTGAAACCCAATTATAGATTACAAAATTCTTGCAGTTTGTTTCTTTTTACTTGTGAAAGCTGCTTTTGCTCTTTCCTGAGTAAAGTCTAATTTTTATCCTTGTAGCAACTGTCTAGGGACAGCTTTGAGATTTTGGCCTGCATTTGTTTTCCTTATCTACGTATATTCTAGGTCAGAAGTCAGAGCAGTCTCTTCTCTTGTATTGAGAGGTAGCCTCTGTCATAGAGGAGGCCTTTTGGCTGAGTACTTGGCTTTGTTTAAAGATGCATATTCAAACCTGTGTTTCCCTCTCTCATTCCCACCAACAATACAGTGGTCAGAAAAAGTTTTATTTTAGGGGTGGGGCTACAGGGGGATATAGGCTCTTAATTTAAATTACTTAAAACTACAGCAGGAAATGCAGAGACCTTTTGAATTTTATTACAGTTAGTGATCTTCAGTAATTTTTTTTTTATTTGTTCATACGGCCAAATCACAGTATGAGCCTGTTAGTAATGGAAGCTTCTCTTGTCTTTATTTTATAGAGCCTCTTTTGTCAGTCCCAGTTCCTCAATCCATGTTAACTGGAATTTTACAGCCTCAACCCATCCCAGCAGGGGAGACTGTAATAGTTCCTGAAAACCTGCTGAATAACTCAGGAGTGAGACCAGTGATTCTGATAGGTAAGTCTTACAGTGGGGAATCAAATGCTGTGTTTTGAACAAACACATGTTGCCCTAGGACAGAGTTTTTTGATTTCTTTTTGTTGGTTCTGGCATTCAGTACCATATGAAGTCAGTTTGTCACAGATAGTTTGCTTTAGTTGCTCAACCTTTAAAATTGGAAGTTGAGTGATTTCTGGAGAACCTGATTTGCAAACGAGTGGGTCATGATTAGGTCAAATTTATACAAAAGGTCTGGCCAAATTGAAGTTTTGTACAAATAAGTTTTTTTTCAAATCCAAGAATAGAAATATTTCCATGTAATGAAAATAGCTTTTCAGTGTAAACAGCTTACAAAACAAGGAAATATTTCCTGCAACATTTATAGTCCAGATCTTGAAGCCCAGGGATTCTGCATGAGCACCAGAAAATTGATTTGAACTGACTAATCAGAAGTGAGTCTTACTAACTTTTTGTCTTTGATAGTCCATTCTTCTTGTAAGCAACTGAGATAACAGATCAGGCTTTTCAAATCTGTTAACTGTATAAAGGACGTTGTTAACCCTTAGGAAGGCATTGCTTTTACTTTAAAAATATGACTCATAATGTGAATATCTCTTTCAAGCTGAGCTACCTGGGTATACTATATAACAAAGACGGGTCAGCTAGTACTGCCAAAATTTTGATGAGTTATTTTTTTACTATTTAAATCTCTTTTCAGTCCAGCATCATACAGATGTTTGTATGAAGTAGCCTTAGTGTTAACGGAACATGCTTATGAATACAATCCATGGAATAATTTATCATTCCTGAAGAAATGAGTTGGAGAAGTTCTCCAAGTCCTGACTTGCACAGATGATCCTAATACACACAATTCCCAGAGAATTAACAGGGCTGGGTACTAGCAAAACCATCAAGTATAGGGTTACGCTTCTGGTTTGTCTTGCTGAATGTTGTTTTCTGGAAGCCTATTCTAAAACTCTAGCGTGGTGCTCTAATGGTTTTCAGAGAAACACTTCCTTATTAAAGATGAGGGTGCCTACAGTCATCAGCTTAAGTGCAAATTGAATGCAGCCCTTAGGCTCCTGGAGAGTTGCCAGCAGAGTCCTCAGTTAGGCTAAATGTTAGTGGCCCTGAGAAACAGCATCCTATTAATAGTACAGAACCAGATGTACCCAAATGGATGGGTTTGGCAAAATCTATGAGGAATTCTTTTAAAAAGGAAAACATTCTCCAGGAAAAGAGAAGTTAGCCTGTGCTCATGTGCTTTACCTTACAGAACAGCATGTTTAGTTGCTGATGTTTATTTAACCTGTTTATGAAAACAGAATGGAAGTGTGGCAAAAAGGTGAAGTCAATCACAGCAATACCACAGTGGCTGAATCAATGCTAATGTGACTTATGTTGCTTCTATAATGTTAAGATCAATGTACTTTTGCTTCCATTGATTTTTTTCTTTTTTGTACATGATATTATGGAGAATCTGTATTTAAAGGTCAGAATAAGACCCAAATAGATAATATTCGCCTTTGTATTTGGATAACAATAATAATTATCCTGCTGGTATGCAGTTATTGTTAGTTTTTGCAAATCTATGTGATCACTTGTCATAAAATACAGCAAAGGATCACTGGCCCATCTCATTTATTTTGTAAACAATTATAATGCCAAGAACAGTCACTGATGCAGTATATTTTGCAAGATAACATTAAGGCAAGTTTGGAAATGTATACATTGTGCAAGACTTCATGTAGTGGCATATTTTATTAATTTCTGGGGGTTTTTTTGTTTCTTTTGTCAAAGGTTATGGCACTTTACCTTATTTCTATGGAAATGTCGGTGATATTGTTGTAAGTCCCTTGCTGGTGAATTGCTATAAGATTCCACAGCTGGAAAACAAGGATTTGGATCTCTTGGGTTTGACCAGCAGTCAGCTGCTAAGTGTGGAGAATATGATACTTTTAACTATTCAGTATCTTGTCCAACTAGGTGAGCAATTTGTCATAAGCACTTGTGGGTTTTTTTTGTCACTGTCCTTTTTTCTCCCCACCCTCATTATATCCGTTTCAAAGCCAATTTTCTGGCTATTTTTGTGCCTGGAAGAGGTAAGTGGCTCCATCTAGTGTGTGTGACTTTGCTACTTTGTTCATCAGACCGAAGTGAAGTGAATTTAAAGGCCGATACTGCTGCTCTCCATATGGGGGTTGACCAGGTCACCTTTGTGAAAATGGATTTGCAATGCAGATAACTCATTTGCTTAGGGCATCAAACCATCAGTTATCACAGCTCCTTCTAAGGACACTTGATCTGTTTTATTCAGTTTTGTGACAAATGCTGGCAGATGTGTGATGGTCATCATTGTTTTGGTGACAGCACTGTTTACATGAAAAACCACATTTGTTATTCAGACTAAGGCAAGTTATTCAGTGAATATCTCGTTCTTGTAAATGTTTTTGAAATGGACTCTTTGCAAGTTTGAGAGCAAACCAGCAAGCCACATTTTCTTTCTCTTATTGCAGGTCCAGACATTTTTCCCTGCCGTAGAGTAAAAAGCAGCAGTCTTAACATTAAGGTTTTAGAAGTTAAAGAACAATGCAGGATAGTGTGGGCAAACTTCTCACAGCAGCCTCAGTCTTAACTTCTGTATTTGAAAAGATGCTGTTTATCATAGAGGAGTGTGAAATGACTTGTGGAGAGCACACTGCTTTTCCTGTACTGGCTTTCCACTAGGCCATCTGTAATGCATAATGGTATGAAAGGTGCAAACATTTCAAAAGAAGCACAACTGATGATAACCCTATAATTTGGGAAGTAAATGTACTCTGTGCAGGTTTAACCCATGTGTTCTATGATTTGCTGTTCTCCATTGATGCAGTACTGTAATAGACAGGACGGCCATCTTCTGTGTTGGAATACTTTCTGAGTGACCTTTTTGGTTTTTTTATCGTTCTCTGCCTTAGTTAGTCCATTGGGTACCAGGTCAGAACTGACACGGAGTTTCTTTATTTTTTACAGGCTCAATGTTTTCTGTTGCCCTTCTCTCAGAGGGCTTAAGTTCATTATTTGAGGTTTTTATCTTCATTGGAAAGTTTGTAGAGTCTGCATGTTAAAACCAGCTGCCTCACACACTTCTGGATTGATAGAGGCAGTTTGTGAATTTCCTTCAGAGAAACATTAGGCCAGCTAACACAGCATTTCCAATTAAAAATAAATTATTTATTGAAACCTATCGTGTCAGTGAACCACACTCCATGAGCAAATCCAACCTCAGATGGATGCAGCAAGTCTATTCATGCTCCAAACTAGAGGAGGCTTTGTGCAAAGCTTCTGGAGCTGAGCTGAGCTGAGCTCTGTCTAGCAAGCACCGTGCCTTCAGTATAAAGAAGTTCTCTTATTAGCAAGTGTTTAGTTTGGCTTTTGTTCTTAGCTGTGCAAAGCTGAATAGTTTTCCATTTGGTCTTATGTGGGGATGGGCGCCAGCTAAGAGGCTAATGAGGAGAAAAGTAAAAACCTTCTGCAGAGCATGGGATTAAAAACATATTGCTGGTTTGATTATTGCTACAAACTTAAAACTGTTGGATTTGTGACAGTTGTGCTGAACTGTAGCCTTTATCCCATTTTTTAAAATTAAACCAGGTTAAAGATGATTGGAGGGCAGACAGCTTCAAAAGTATTTGATGAGAAGAGACAAATACACACATAAATTAACACTTTATTCACGTGAGCCTCTTTTTTTCTTGAGAAAGTAGGACTAAAAAATTATTGTTTCTTCCAGAGTGCATTGTGAAAGAGTAAGATAAAAACAAAGATAAAAAAAAGCAGACAGAAGAATGAAATAAGATACTGAGTCTTGCCTAATTTTTTCAGATCTCACTACTTACTACTTATACAAAGTATGTTTGCAGATGACTATGATCACAATTCATAAGAATATTATTTATGAAAGTGCTCCTTTTTTGAAAAAAGATACATCTGAAAATTCCTTTCAGTTTTTCTGTAAAATTATGACAACATTATTAATTGTGGGATAATGCTGTTGTGTTTCCAGAAATCAGCTGAGCAGTCTCACAATGATATTACAAATTAAAGCAAAGGAAATAAATGCATTTCTGGTGCTTTCATTTTAAACCTACTGTTGTCCCCCTGTACTCAGCATTGGTGAGGCTGCATCTTGAATACTGTGTTCAGTTTTGGGCCCGTCACTACAAGAAGGACATTGAGGTGCTGGAGCGTGTCCAGAGAAGGGCAACAAAGCTGGTGAAGGGGCTGGAGAACAAGTCTTATGAGAAGTGGCTGGGGGAGCTGGGATTGTTCAGTCTGGAGAAAAGGAGGCTGAGGGGAGACCTCCTCGCTCTCCATAACTACCTGAAAGGAGGTTGTAGTGAGGTGGGTCTTGGTCTCTTCTCTCAAGTAACAAGTGATAGAACAAGAGGAAATGGCCCGAAGTTGCACCAAGGGGAGATTTAGGATGGATATTATGAAAAATTTATTCACTGAAAGGGTTGTCAAGTATTGGAACAGGCTGCCCAGGGAAGTGATTGAGTCACCATCCCTGGAGGTATTTAAGAGTCATGTAGATGTGGTGCTTAGGGACATGGTTTAGTGGTTGACTTGGCAGTGTGTTAGGTTAACAGTTGAACTCAATAATCTTAAAGGTCCTTTCCAACCTAAACAGTTCTGTAATTCTATAAGGACTATACACAGTTAAAGGACTGTGAGCTGTAACACTGCTCTAAATAACCAGTGATTGTGGTAAAGGAATAAGTGAAAAAAGATCACGAGATGTGTTTGATTTCAGTGTTTTTTACAGCCTATCTCCTGTACTTACTCAGGTTTCATGTTTGTTATCTTTGGCAGCATTCATAGTGAAGTGTCTTCAGGCTTTGTTTTGATACCTCAAAATGCCCATATTTGCTCTATGGGTTACATTTGATCATTTGTAATCATCTGCTTTTTACTATTGCACTACCATTTCTACAAGCACAACCTCATCCTGCACAGTGCTAAGTTCCATGTTTTGGTTTTTCAGCTGGAGGAGATTTCTGGACCCTCTGTTAAGTACCTGTCTAGAATTATATAATTGTTCTCCCTTCTCTCTTGTTGTGGTACGTTGGAATCACTTTGACTATGTGTATGCCATGACACCCAGAGGTCCCTTGTAGCTTCCATATCTGAATGCACATCCAAACTCAAGGCAGGAACAGTGGAAGGGATATCCAGATGCCCAGAGCAAGAGGTTATTCCAGCAGTTTGTCCAGTCTTAGATGGTTGGAGGAGTAGGCTGCCCGAGGAAGTGGTTGAGTCACCATCCCTGGAGGTATTTAAAAGACTTCTTGTAGATGTGGTGCTTAGGGACATGGTTTAGTGGTGGACTCAGTAGTGTTAGGTTTTCAGTTGGACTCGATGATCTTAAAAGTCTTTTCCAACCAAAATGGTTCTATGATTCTGCACAGAAATGGATGGCATTTGAATATGTTGTCTTAAACTGTAGGTGCTTTTGGAAGCATAACTGTGTTAATAAGGTATTTCTCAGCTACGAATTTTACACAGTATTATTCTTCTTGCAGTTTCATTTTCTTTAGTCAAGATGATCCTTTGCCTACTAATTTCTGTAGAGAAGCTTCCAAATACTGTCTTTTAACCTTGACAGATTCCTGTGTATCTATTTATGAAACTGTTCACATTCAAAGTCAATATGTATAATTTTATGTTTGGTCTCATCTGATCTTAGTTCCATTGTTTTTCTGGATAGTTGTTGTGGAGAAAGACTGCCATGACCAAACTGTGGTATTAAACACTTCACTAATTTAAAAATATTTCCTTATCAGTGCCTTTCTGATAGCTAATTTTTTTTTTAAGTTTTTGTCTTAGAAATAACCTGAATGAAATACTGTGTGTTGTCATGCAGAAGTTTTTCCATTTGTACAATAATTTTTATTTTCTTGGATTCATGGTGATTCTTGTGTTTAGAGCCTGTCTCTTAAGTAACCTCCCTCAGTCATTTTATTTCTTTTAGTGTGAAACATCTTTTTTTTTGTTGTTGTGGTTGATGTGTTGTAGATAGTGTTAATTTCTGCAGAAGATAATTTATCTCTTTATTAATAAATATCTATTTTTTCTGTTTTGAGATCTTCAAAGATACAGAATACATGATGGTGTCTTAGAAGGGAAAAGAAAATACATTTACAAAAAAGAGAACTGTAAAGAGAAAATTATGCCCATACTGTGTTAAATTAGAATTATCAGAACTTTTTGATTTCCATCAAAAATGAAAACAGCCTTGCCTTTACAAGTCTATAGTTGTCCTACCATCCTGTGGTAATTGGATGGAGACACTCACCATATGTCACTTCCCAAAAAGGCAAAAAGACAGCAGGCGGCAGTTTTTACAGGTTATGTTCTATAGGTTATTTACCTACTCCCTGCCCTGCTTCTCACACAGCCTTTCTGTTTCCTTTTTTTTTCACTGCCCATGTTGCTTGTTTTCTTTGGCTCTGAAAGAAAACATAAAAACACAAGCCAGCATTTCGCCTATCTCTGGTATTTAAGTCTCCCCTTTTTGTCATAGAGAAGCAAGCTGCTGATGCGTGAAGCCGTGTCCTCTGGCACTGACGTGGGAACTTGCAAATGTAAACTATGGTTACTTTTTACTCTGCGTTCATAGCTATTTTTCAACTGTTCCTGAGTATCTTTGACAAGGAGACAAATCTTACTGAGCAAAATGTTAATTGAAGCAGAGTTGTGGGACTGATAAGATAGGATAGCTTATATTTCTGTTTTCCAATTCAAGTTTGCAATGCAGTTTACAAAGTCTGGGGAATGTAGATCTAAAGTTGCATATACATCTTAACAGTAGAAGTTTGAAAATTTACTAAATTAAACAAATTTAACTAAAGAAAAAGAGGTTAAACATGTTTACGTATATCCATTCATAGTTTACTAGTTTGCATGATGAGAAAAAGCAAAATGGAGACCACTTAACAGGCTTTTTCTACTGCATGGCTGTGATCAGACTGCGAGAATAAGCATTTGGGTTTTCTGCTGTAAAAACATATGGAGGCTACATGAGTAATCCTTCTGTTCCAGGCAAAAGGCACATGTTTTCCCACTCCCTTGTTTGTCCCACCCATTTCTGAAGATAGAAAAGCTAGGAGTAAGATGGAATACCTCATTGTTTAAAAAAAAAAAAAAAGACATAGTGGGAGAGAAAGACTTGAAAAAGCAAGAATATGCCGTGTGGGTAGATATCCCTGAGTTACGAGTGGGTTTTGTAAATGTAAAAATTACAGTGAAGGAACTTGTCAGATCAAGACAGACATGTGATTATCCCTAGTTCAATAACATCTTGATACAAGATACTGTTCTTCTGTTTGTTTGTTTTCAATGTAGGTCCTGACCAGATACCCTTGAGGGAAGAATTTGAGCAGATCATGTTGAAAGCTATGCAGGAGTTCACTCTGAGAGAGCGATCCTTGCAAATGAGTGCACAGTGTATCTCTGTGTCACCAGGTCAACTCCCTTGGCTTGCTAGGTTAATCGCTAGCGTGTCCCGGGACCTCGTGCACGTGGTGGTTACCCAGAACTCGCTGGCAGAGGGCATCTCAGAGACCTTGCGGTCTCTCAATGAAATGAAACGTCAGCAAAAGCTACCAGATTATGTTGTTGCCATTTGTGCATCAAAGATAAGAGGAAATGAGTTCTGTGTAGTAGTCCTAGGTGAGTATATTTGAAGTACACTTCAAATACCAATGCAATTTTGCTGAATTATTTTTCTTGAGTAATTTTTCCAGCTTTTAAATCCCTTTTGTTTTTTTATTCTCCTTTGTATTGTTACACTGCAATGTCACAGTTTACTATTCTTCCATCAAGACTTGGAGTACTGATGTCCATGAGGATCTAAAAAAATAGCTGTATGCTAGTCATTATTACTCCTTGAGAGCCCTGAAACTTCATTGTTTGTGCGGCTACAATATCTTGAAGTGACCCAGTGACAAAATAGTCGGTTTGTCTCTCCGTTTTGTATAACAGCTGTGCTATTTCACATGGCAATATTGGATTGACCACAGTCTTCTGCAGACCACTATAAAACAGAACATGCTTTTTATCTTTTTTACCATATTGGCTTTAAAATTCCACATTGCTGACTGGCTGTGATGTTTGCGTGTGCATGAGTGTGTCTGGATGGAATTGAATTCTGACTAGTCATCCTTCCTTTGTAGGAGATACATCAGTAATGTCAATTTTTTACTTCTTTTCACAATAAGGATAATTACTTTTTCATTTTTACCCATAATCATCCATTCCATCTAAAATACAAAATCTTATTTTGCGTATCATTTGTCACACAAGTGTGTAAGACTATGGGCAACAGCTTGCAAAGGATGTGCTAAACCAATATAACTAATTCTGCCATCACTAGCAAAATAGACTTGAGACTTCTCTCCCAGTCTACTGTGTAAAGGCAGTGGAGATCCATGACTGAAGATCAGCGTGCCCCACACCTCTCTTATGAAAAGGTCGTGTTGATCGTGCACTGTATTGAAGATTGCTCTTGCTTTTCCCCCACTCTTCTCCAGGTCAATATCAATCTAGGGCGCTTGCAGAGAGCATGCTTACCACGAGTGAATTTTTAAAAGAGATCAGTTACGAGCTCATCACAGGGAAAGTTAGTTTCCTGGCATCGCATTTCAAAAATACGTCTTTAGGTGAGTGATCCTAAGAAACAGAAGTTCCAGCCAAGACAATAATTTCTTTATGGTTGGTGTCTCTCCTGTTTCTCCTCTCAGCTACGTGAGAACATGTGTGTACGTAATGTTCTACATTTGTCTGAGACGGCTTCCAGATAATTTGGTGTTGCTAATTCTTATCTAGGTGACGATTTGGACAAGCTGCTGGAGAAAATGCTGCAGCAGCGAGGGGAAAATGTCATTATTCCTTTTAATGGAGATGTTAGTGAGTGTGTGTCGTATCAGGAGGCAATTGCCATGGTTTCTACGCAAGAACCAGGTAATTTTTTTTCACATGCAAGATGTGAAATAAGTGAGTAGTTTGCTAAATGTCAGAGTGTTTGTGCCTCAGAAGAGTCTGAGGGCACAGCTGCAGTAATACTAATACTGCCAGCTGAATGTAGGAATACAACAGTCTCTCAGACAGAAAATCTCTGTAGTAACCTTCAGCAATGTTTTTTCCTCTGTGTTTTATAATTCCTAAGGTAAAATATGTGATCTTCTCTTTTGCACTAAGCAGAGTAGAGAAGATACTCCTTTGTAGCTTTGGCACTGTGGACTCATCTCACCCTTTTGCACCTGGAAAAGGAATGTAACCTTGGGCTTAAGGCAGAGTGGAACTGTGTTCTCATTCTGATCTTCCCAGCTGTCCTCTTGTATCTTAGCTTTTGATATTTCTCACTTTCCACATGCAAAATGATAACAGTATGTACTACACACTTGTGCCCCAAGGCTTAAACTTTTATGGAATAAGTGTTTTAAGATCTTAGATTGAAAGTACTAGGCAAGTGTAATCTATAGTTTGCTTATTTGAGATGTGTCTTATTCAGCATAATGTGATGACATACTTAGGTGCAAAAGATGAGCTAGGATTACCTGTCTAAAAATTGTAATTATAATTTTCCCATTTTTAATTCTTTCATTATTCAGAGTTTTAACCATACTTTCCTTTTCATATGACAGTAATGGTAAAAGATACACTGAGCTGCTGTGAACAAGATTGTTTTAGGTCTAGTATCAACGCAAATTCAACCTTCAGTAAAGCTTTTTCCCTGTGAAGGGGATGCTCTTGATTCATATTAGTTAGCTTAAATTAATCAGCCTAGTGTTAGATCTGAATGAAAGCAAGGTGGTTTATAGTCTCCACATGGATCAGAAGATCCAATTAGGAAGGCTGCCACGTACTCTGTTCTGGCACCCTCAGAAGGACAAGTCTTGAGCTTCCTCATAGTATTAATTTGAAGGGAGAATGACCTTTTAATTCTGTTACTTTTTTGTTCTGTGTAATGACAGTTTTTAAAATCTTCATGTTTTCTCAAACAATTATTCTGGGCTAGTTCTGTCTTTAAAATATGGCTGTACAGTGGTTGAAGCTACTGGAAATCTGCTTGAATAAAAAAAAGGAGAGGTAAATCTCCTAGGCAGTGAGAAGGATGTTTCTCCCATAGTAGATCTACTGAAATGCACACCATGGCAGGTTTGAGCAGGAGATAAGCACACACACACAAACACAGGTGTGCCTATATAAAACTGACATCCAGGTTTTTGCCCCAAACACCTTCCAATTTTCTTGTAAATTGCAAGATTTTATAAAGTGGCTTATTACTTTAAAAAGCAACAACAGGTCTTATGTATTAAATTTGCAGTATTTTGGATTTTTTATTCAGGGTTTTTTTCTTTTTAAGACATTTGCCCTAGGTAATTTTTATGATAAGCATTCCATTAATCAGAATTTAATTTGTAGTAGAAAAACTGACATAAACAAAAACTGTAGTGGCATTATAGGATTTAATTTGGTAATCTGCAAGTTGAAAATATTCAGAGGCTAGCAAAATGTAGATTTTTGGGCACAGATTTTACGTACTGGAAATGCTGAAATATAGGAACATGTTTGTTCTTTGAGGAAACAGGAATGCTCTGGTACGTGTCTATAGAGAGCAAAGCTCCAGTCCTCCAGTTCTTTACAGCTAGTGTTATAGTAACATTTGTTAAGCTCAAATAAATCTGAGACTAAAATTTTGATAAAAATCAAGAAAACTCCAAAGAAATAAATGCTATTGCCCCAATAATTGAGATTTATTGCCTAGGTATAAAACCTTGCCATGCAAACCCAATACACCTAGGTACGTTGCTCATCTTCCCTTCACAGCGTATGTTACTATCAGTCAGCATATATACATACAGTTGTCTCTCACTCATGACTTAGGGTGGGGCTCAGTACTTCAGAGCAGACATGGTGTACAAATGAACTCCCAGCTGACCTGCTCTCCTGTTAAGAGTATTTTTGGCAGGATTATCAATGCAGGCTCTGCTTCCTCAGATTAATGGGTGTGCAGCTCTCATCCCATTGTGCCCAGAGCACAGCAACCTGAGTACCCGTGGCTGGTTCTCCCAACAGGAGTGATGGAGGGATGCTTCTGAAAGGGGCACTGCAAGTTTCAGGAGACTATCAGAGCTCTGTGTGTGTGTGTGTAAATATATATGCTTTTAATATATGTACACATGCACATCTTTTTTATATATATATATATATATATGCATGCATGCATGTTATGTATATATTGGTTCATTTAACAGAATGCATTTCACTATGTTGGCATTGAGGTTCCCTTGGGTTGCACTGTTAAAAATCCTCAAAACACTTAGGGCATTTAAAAAATGGGCAGTGCTGTACTTGAGGTCGTCTGAATGTTATCACATTTTGATCAAAAAAGAAAGATGACATTTGTGATCTGGACGTAGCTCTCCAGAGTGTTGAGATTTATTCTGGTGAGTGCTTTCTCTTCTGATAATAGAGGGTAGGCTGTTTGGAGGGTCATGTTTACTGGGGAGATGGGAAAGTAAATGTGTTTCTTGTTGTATTTTGTTTTCTTTTTTCAAACCAACGCACTCTAGATTTGGATGTTGACACCTTCCAAATTTACCAGCCACAGCTTACAGTTGCCAGAAAGCTCTTGTCCCAGGTTTGTGCTATCGCAGACAGTGGCAATCAGAGCCTGGATCTGGGCCACTTCAGCAAAGTAGACTTCATCGTTATAGTTCCCCGTTCAGAAGTTCTGGTGCAGCAGACCCTTCAACGGATTCGACAGTCAGGTAAAAGGGAGGGGAGGGAAAAGAGACTGTTAAACCAAAGTATGTGATGTTGTTAAATCATATCTGGTGTAAATGGAGAAGTAAGTTGGTCCAACATGTATTTTGCATGTCCAATATTAGCTCCATTAGTTGGCATCATTGAGGAATTCTAAATATATTCCTGTCAGAAACTGGGCCCTAGCTGTACCAAATAAGTGTCAAAAGCAATTGCCATATTCATGCAGATCTGAGGAATGTGTGACCTGGAGAAGCATTCACCTGTCAAAAAAGGGATGGGATGAGCAAATGCAACTGTTCAGATCTTTTATCTCCTAGAGCTGTTAGTGCCATTTGTTCTAGGTACACATTTGTGCATATGCTCTCATGTGTATTAGCACAGATGTATGTACAGGAAGCTCTCTTGTTAGGTAGATAAATGCCTGAGTAATATATGCACATTGGCACACAGTAATTGCCATACTGGTTCAGATGGTGAGTTTTCTTCTCTGGGGTTCTCTATCTGACCATGGCTTCCAAATGCTTCAAGAAGAACAAGAAAGCCTTAGTGGGCAGGTTATGGAATATGTCCCCCTGAAGAGTGACTCTGTTAGTGACTGACATGTCCAGAAAAGCATAAAAGTTTCTCTGTGGAGAAAATTACTGTGTAATAGAACTAAGGACTACCTGCGTAAATGTTTCTTCCTTTTTAGCTCTCGATCTGTGATATCTGGGACTAATGAAGTCTTTAGGATAGCTGTGTGTTTAAGATTTTTTTTTTGGCAGCTGAACACCTTTTTTCTGCCTTCACCTTTATATAATAATACCTTGTATTTGCATTTGAAAAACTTGAATATGAGCTTCTGGTCTAATGCATCTATGAGTGGTTTTGGGTGGCTGTTGCCTTTTTTCCCCTATTTTCTACTCTGAACCAAATAGTCCTACACTTTTGATTGTGCAGATATGTCCTGATACTACTCAGTATTGTGGTCCATCTCTGGGGTTTTTTTCTCTGCTTTCTACTGTTTTGCTAGTTGAATGAAAAGAATAAAATAGATTACTTGAAGTACAGGTTTCTTTTCCTTTCTAACATAACTTTACAGGTTTTTTTGTTCCATTCCATGTCTCTTTGGATGTTGTATTTACTTAATTTTCTGCTACACACTAAAGCAGAGTTTTTCCGGTATCTTTTAACAGGGTTTCACAATATTTTTATTTTATTTTTTTTAAATGAATGTTTTTTACTTTACTTTTTAAAATTTTTTTTTTAAACATAAAGACCTTGGCAAATACATAGTTGATACACATTTCACAGTAGCTTGTTTCTACTTCTTTAATTCAAATGGCATTCAAAACCACACACTATGATAGCCATCATGCCTACTTTATTAATATGATGGCAATCTATCATTACAAAGACTGTTAGAGAGTAGTTGTATCGACACAAATGTTGATGCAGAGCATGAAAAATTGATATGATATTAGTGAGAGTCAATTTTATATAAATTTATCATCTTTTGCAAAGGGAAGGTCGGGATAACCTTTTCTGACTCAAGCAGGATTAATATATTAGGTAAATGTGAGCAAGTGTGGCCTAGGATCGTGGAGCATAGCCACCTGAGCACTGCTCTGGACATTTTAGTGGAGGTCTAGCAAAAACCAGGACACGGCACTTTTTGGAGGAAATCCAGAAGCCAAGAAACACATTTCAGTCCCCATTATGAGAGAAAATGCATTTGGATACCGTCTCCTTACTAGGGCATACCAGTGATTTGGCTCAGTCCTGATACTGGCAGACAAGTGGCAACCTACTGTTGACGCTTCACTTTTGAATGCACTCAAAGGGAAAAAAATGTTGTTGTATTATTTCTGACAGGTGTCCTTGTGGACTTGGGCCTAGAAGACAATGGAACGGCATACCAGAGAGCTGAGAAATATGTGGTTCGGCTAGACAATGAGATTCAAACAAAATTTGAAGTTTTCATGAGACGAGTGAAGCAGAATCCCTACACACTGTTTGTGCTGGTTCATGACAATGCTCACATGGATTTAACAAGGTAGCTGCTTCAATCTACCAAAGAAAAACTATCCTCTTCCAGTATCTTTCAGTTAGGTTTTTCAAAAGACTTGACCAACTTAGACACCCAATGCTTTCTCTAGGCCTAAGGCATATTGTGCCTCAGAATCAGAAACTGTCTTTTTTGCTTGGCCATGGTATTTGTTAACTAATTCTGATTCGGTTGAATATAGGTGAGACTAGTTTCAGATTTTTGGATCCCTAACAAGACTGTTTCTAGAGGTAAGTGCTATGATACTGAAGTCCAGGAAAAAGGGCTGAATTTTGCAACTCTCTTTGTTCCTCTTGTCTTTTTCATGTTCCTCCCCTTTTTCTCTACTCAACCCCAAATCTCTCCCATCTTCATAAGCCACTCATGTTTTAATTAATGTTTTCATCCTTGATGATAGTGTTGTTTTTAATTTAAGAAATTACAGACATTTAACTCTTTGCATCAGCTGAAAAAATGCCCTGTAAGAATTTTAAAAACAGCTGCGTTGGATTTAACCAACATTAGATCTGAATACAACACCCCACACACATATGTGCAGAAACATTTCTTCACACTGAATTACAACTTTACTATCAAATAAGAAAGAAATAACTAAAGCTAATGATTCTGCTCTTGTTCCAGGAGTAAATTGAGGAGAAAAATCTTAATGTGTTTTAGACATGGTGTGTGAGGCTGTGAGATTTATTTGAATACCAGAGTTATCATAAACAAAATACTTTCCTTGCAGGACAGCTGAAAATAGACAAAAGCAACATTCTTCCTGCCTATCCCCACCATCACGTTTTTGTTACTGTCTTTGCTGTAGACTGAATGTGGAATTCCTGAATATCCTGGAGGCAAAGATAATTCTAGGAGCTGAAAATCAGAACACCAGGAGACTATCAGGTTCCCCAGTCTTTTAGAAATATATTGTTTCAGGCTGGAAAATCCACTGGATCTTGTAAAATTGTTGCTATATCCTAACTCCACAGGTCATGCAACAGTGTTTCTGAGTGAGAGGGATGACACCAGCTTTGGCTTTTTTTTTTTTTTTTTTTATTTCCTCCATACAATATTCTTTTAAATTGGCACACTAATTCACATTCTCACTGTCGGCAGATTTTGGTCCTTTATTTTTTTTTCCCCCTATTGTGTGGGTCTGCCCACAGAGAACACTCAAATGTTTTCAACATCTTTCACCTTTCCAAAGAGATTTTTGAGTTGTGATTCTCAGTGCCATGATCATTTGGAGATTTTTCTTCAGGATGAGAGTAATCCATTGAATCTCAGGATGTAAGGCAATTCTTTGCATTCTTATTTCTGCAGTGCCATTTCAAGTTCCCTGTCACATGGTGAGCCTAGTCATGGTCTGGCTGATAGAGTTATTAATTGCAGGGAGGTCCTTGAAGCATTCAACCTCCTTGTTCTTCAGGTCAGCTCTTTTCCTTATGCCTTGCAAACCCAGCAGTCCAGGATCAGCTCTAGCAATGAGGTACACTGGATACAATTTGACACTGTGGTAAGTGTTTAATTGTTAATTTTAACTCTGAATTTTAATATGGACTTCACACCTAACAGAATCTAGCAGATGTGTATGTTAGGAGGGAAGCTCTTTCTTTGCTGGAGTTTGTTCTCTCAGGCTCCAGCCCGGGGATGCTGGTGGTAGGGCTAGCATTGATATTTATACCCAGTAACTACACATTTTTCTTTGTCCAGTCATGTAATATGAGAAATTACTTTCTACACTCTGGTCAGACAAAGCTATGTAGACATGCCATAAAGCTCTGGAGATGGCCTTCTATTTTCAAGCAGTCTTGACTTTTGACTGTAAGTTGTACGTCCCATAGCCTGTCAGGTCTTTTCATTACTTTTCTGGTACTAATAAAAGTTCTGTGCTAGGTTAACAAGTTATGGTGTAATAAGTGCCGTCATTGTGCAGAGAAGAAGGTCTGTTGGACATTCTGTACCATTAGGTTTTTTTCATCATTTCAGTGAGCTGATTCTGAGGATGTTTTTGCTAAAATCTGCTTAAAAAATAGCCTTTTCACCTATTCCTTGTTTGGTATATTTGTATCATTTGGCTTTACTGTGTTGAATGTACCATTGGTTTCTGTAAAGTGTCTTAAAGAGGTAGCTGTAAAAAACAGTTAAAGTCAAACAAACAGAATGGTGGAAATGAGGGAGTGAATGAATATTCAAAGTTTCCTTTTTGGTTTATTGTTAATATAAGCCATTGTGGTCACCTTCTAGGAAATTGTCTAGACAGCTTTTTGTTTCCCAGAAGGAAAAAATCGACAACTTTCAGTCTTCCAATTAAAAAAATAACCCACAAAAAAAGTAATACCTCATAATTACTGGTGATGTAAATGCATGGGAGACCATGCTGTACTTCCAGCAAAGACCTCATGAAATTTGAGGCAGAAAATATTCTGCTTTTCTGATTGATGTTTGCAGATTTGCATTCCAGCAAATAAATTATCAGTTTCCGATTGTCATTAGAGATGTGCAGAATCTGACAATCAAGAATAATTTTGGAAATTAATAATCCTTCGGTTTTCAAGTTACACTTTAAATAGAAATGAGATAACAGTTGTCAGTTGATATAAAGCCAGAGACAAGGAGTCAGCAGATAATTAGCAAGATTCTAGAAATCCTCTGTAATCACAGGTAGGAGATTTGCAAGAAAAATTGGCAAGGACTGACACCTGTCTTTCCTAGCTGTAGACAATAGTTAAGTAAAAATCAGTTTACATTTTATTGTATTCTTTGAAACAAACAGATAGCATCACTGAGGGAGACTGAGTGAAAAGAAAGGGTATTTTGCTTTGGAAAATTCTTTCCATTTATTTTTTAAATGGCAAAAGAAAATAAAATTGGTTCCAGTTTTCCATGTGTTTTTGCTATCTCTGTATGAACAGGATGATTCAGCAAGTGAAGACAAGTTGTATTTTGGCTTGAATGAATACAGCAAATCCCTCCAGTGGGGAGTCACAAGTCCCCTTTTGAGATGCGATGAAACCTTTGAAAAAATGGTCAACACACTTTTAGAAAGGTAAATAGTAACGTGGGAGCTTGGGATTCTGCTGAATTGGGATCTTAAGGGTACAGATATGTTTATGAGCCCCATCACAGGGGAATGAAGACATGAGGGTGTTTGATGTTGATCTTGGAATCTAAAGTATGTGCAATTTTAATTTTTGTAACAAATTTAGTGCTGTTGATGCAGGAGAGGATACCCTTCGTTTCTTTACAGAAGAAATCAGGTCCAATCAGCAGCGTTCCAGGCTCAGCTGTGCTGCTCTCTTCTTTTGGCTCAGCCCTTACTTAGCTACGAAGGTACTAGAGGTTTCATACCTCACCATTTCTGATGTCTGTCTGCTGAGACTGCTAACAATTTTTTAGTGGTGGCCCAGGCAAGTAACATCATTTAAAACACATACTTTTTTTTATTTACTAGCTGGCTATGGTTTTGGTTCCTGCAGGTCAGAGCCTGAAAATAGCTTATTAGTACCCTGTAGCTGCCTGAACAAGCTACTTTCATAACACATATCCAAGGTATAATTAAATATGCATATTGCAGGAACAAAGGCGATACTGTCGTTTCCAGCAATGTGGAGTTAATCTGTTCTGTGTATTAGCAGGAGAAATCACTTATAACAGTTTGAGCTATAGTTCTCATTGTGTTTTCAAATTTACTGGAACAGGATTGTTCTGTCTTCAGTACTGTTTTTCCTATTTTCTTTAGGTCAATGTAATAATTTTAAGTGTATTTACATTTATTAAGTAAAATTCAATATCAAATGTGTTAAATTAGCAACATAAATAGCTAATTAAGTACATCTTTAATATTTATTATTATTATCTACAAATATGTAAGTAATGAATGTGATAAAAACTAATAAGGTCAGTTAATCTTAATAGGTCAGTTCTTTAGTGGCTTTGTGGCTAAGTCCAGCAGAAGAGATAGTGGCCACTATTGCTGTCTTTCTGTTCTTAATATGTGAATGGGGAAAAGGATGAGGGAGGATTAGTGCATGTGCAAATACTAACCTGACAGGAGGTTAGGATAAGACTAGAAATTGATGGGAGGTGAACCTGTACATTGGAGCCAGGATATGCTTCTGCATCACAGTTGATTTAGCCTCTGTTTTCAAGAAAGTAGGCTGTTCCATCTGGGTGGATGAGCCATACAAGTTTGCGTGTCTGAAAACATTGCAGACATTTTGGTATTATAAGAGAGAGTCTGTTTGTTTTAGCAGCAAAAATGCAGTGGGTATTTTTATGGGAAAAGGAGTAAAAAAATGTTTTAAAAATGTATTGATTTAATGGCTGGCTTATGGTATATGGGGCGAGCTACTGTACCCACTAGTTAAAGACAGACCCAAAATTTTATTCAAATAGATCTCATATAATCTATTAAATTACTCAAGCAAAAGGGCAGAGAAATTTGGGACTTGTAGTTGTTTTAGTTATTTGGACTTACGTGGTGCAAGACTAGCACTCAAGGTACAGCATCTTAGGTTTTTTCCTGTATTACAGTGGTGAGTGAACTCACCACTGTAATACAGTGTCTAGAAATTGAGTGCTTTTTTTGCTTGAGTATTTTTTAATCTTCTTTTTTTTTTCTTAGCATTTTTCTTTGTGGGTTCATATCTGTTGTCACAGCATATAGCTGTAATGAGGGAGAAAGAAACATTGGCTCTGTGAGTTAAAAGGCAAAATGGAAGTTCAGATTTGGTTTAGAGCCAGCTATCCCTATTGTAAGTCTATTTTTCTGGTGATAGGGTGAGAGATGTGAAATTATGAAGTACTCCTCCCACAAGACATCTGAAGCAGTGATGGTTGTCTGAGTACATAGAAGAAAAAAGCTTTTGGACAGCAAAGCAATTATTAGCCTGTGCTATGGATCTGAGATTATCTGTATCTCCATCAAGTTAAAGATCTTCAGCTGAAATTTTGGCTCAAATTAAGATAACACAAGTTTATAATTCCTGATGCTTGAGTGCAAGACTTGGCTCTTTATCTTCTGCGTTTGGACCATGTTATATTTATTTACTTATAATACAGTTAGATTTTCTGCAAAATTATCGTCCATGAAAATCAAAGGCTACAGAAAAAAATAAATGAGCACTTCTTTACAACACGGTCCTGGGTTTTGGCTCGTTTTCAGGCGTTGCTGTGATTTTTGCATGTGCTAACGCAGAAGTGTGTCTCCTCACAGGTACCCCCGGCTGCACAGCATGGTGATTCGCTGCTACCTTCTCATCCAGCAGTATTCCCAGGCTCTGATGGCGCTCACGACCATGGCCTCACTCAGAGATCACAGCACGCCTGAAACGCTCAGCATAATGGATGACCTTATCACTTCTCCAGGAAAGGATAAGAATGGCTGCGGCCACATGCTCGTCATTAGGGTGCCGTCTGTGCAGCTAGCTATGCTGGCCAAGGAGAGGTTACAAGAAGTAAGAGACAAATTAGGTCTGCAGTATCGTTTTGAGATCCTCCTTGGAAATCCTGCCTCAGAGCTTACTGTCGCCAAACACTTTGTGACACGGTTAAAGGTTAGCAGAAACTCAGTACTTGTTTGTGTGCCCATTGTAGTCATCTGACTGTCGTACATGTTGTGTGTTTATTCCCATATGTTTATAGGTTACCTATTCTATAGGAAAAGGGTACATGTTCTGTATCTGCCTCCGTGGAAGTATACTGTATTTTTAATGAGCATAACTGATTTAGAAACTCAGAAAAAACCTCAGTTGTTACTGGTCCATGAAGTCAAACACTGGATGTTACCTCAGTTCTTGAAGTTGAGTAACAGCATAAGTCAGATAGGGTTCATCTTTGAATCTCTGAAAGCAAAGCTCAGATCTCCTTAGACAAACTAATTTTTTCCACCAACTTATCTGTCTAGTGTATCTGTTGTCTGCTCTGTCCATCCATCTTCTGCCCTTCTGATAACTGGTAAAGTATGCTGTTTGTCAAAGACTTCTTTTCTCAAACCACTGCATGCTGAAAGCCTCTTCTACACAGCATATATGCACCAAGCCAGACTTTTGCATGGATTTATAATAGCATGATTCAACTAGCCAAATCCACCTCCTGAATTAACCTCACTACATTAAACAAAGGGAAACTAGTTGCCTGCCTTAGGTACCAGCCTGAAAGTAATTCTGGTTTTCTGTCCTGATCTCTGCTTTAAGTCTCACGGAGAGATTAACTTTCTGTTGCTACAAATTATACAGTATATATGAGGTACTCAAAACCACACAGAAAAGCCAAACTCTTTTTTAAAGACCTTGCTTACAACCAAAAGCAGATCAAATGTCCTTTAAAGAAGCTACCACCTCTGCTTCTCAAATCTTGTCTGTGGCAGGAGAGGGAAGAGAGGAAAGTAGTAGTCATGAAGGAGAAAATGACACGTGAGATAGATAGACAGCAGCTCTGTGCTGCTGGATTTTTTTGGCTAGGCATTAATTCCAACCTTAAATCATTTTGGACTGTGAGTCCTGTGAGGACTTCTTTATGGCCCTTTGCCCTAAAGGGTTGCAGCCCTTCCATGTTGCTGGAGCAGCCTGTGAGGGCCTTAGTGCAGAAGCTGTTGCAGATGAATATCTACGTTGTCATTGATCTGGAATAGAGGAAATCGATCAGGCAGAGAACGAAAAAACTTCTAAACAATTCTTATTCCTCTCCCTCCAAAAATAAGATGCTTTTTGGAATAAACAAAGCTGTAGGATTTTGGACTTGTTTCTTTCCTTGCAGCTGACTAGAAAAAACCCACTCAATTCTGAAACATGCATAAGAGGGGAGTGAGGAAAGTTGCCCAAAGATAAGCCTGTAGTGTCTTTTTAAGTGAGTTATCCCAGTGGCACTCCACAATTATGAAGTTTGCCTGTGAGTCTTGTGCTGGGCTGCCGTGCCTGCTGGTCTGGTGCCTGGGACAACACGGGTTATCTGAAATGGTGAGAATATATCTTTGGGCAATGATTCCCGTTATAAAATTCATCAGCCATTCTACCACTGAGTCTAGTTTATTGCAGACAATTTTGATTTAGTCTCTGTGCTGCTTGGCTTTTCTCCTGATATTAGGTGGAGTACTGAAGCTGGAGGACTAGGGCAGTTGGGGAACTGATCGCTGCCTGCTTCCGCTATGAGCACCTAGGCCCTTTTTTTTTGGAGAGAGGGAGAGCAGGATGAGGCTACTGAGTGCTTTCTGGTGAGGTCAAGTCTCAAAATGCTGGTCCCAACAATAACAGCTGTTGGTTGCA
Source organism: Antrostomus carolinensis (assembly GCF_000700745.2). Taxonomy (NCBI): domain Eukaryota; kingdom Metazoa; phylum Chordata; class Aves; order Caprimulgiformes; family Caprimulgidae; genus Antrostomus; species Antrostomus carolinensis. The sequence goes on along the minus strand of NW_010319168.1, from coordinate 35,342 downwards.
GGGAGGATGAGACTTCATCCTGACCTTTTTCAGGGGCAGGGAGGGAGGGAAATTTTATGGCTGTTAGTGACCCCAGCTGAAAAGTTTGACTTAACTTAGTGTCCCCCTAAGAGGGCATTAGCAGTCTGTGTGGTGTCACAGCGGGGCGGAGAGGGTGGCCAGTGCTGGTAGCTGGGCCGTTGCTCTCTCTGTCAGAAAACCTTCTGGCCAGCCAGACAGGTCATTCCTCTCCATCAGGAAGCCAAGCTTCAAGGTTCATGGCACACCCAGAGGTACAGAATGAAGGAAGAGCTAGGAAATAATGTAAATAACTATTTTGTGGACCAGGCATGCTGTCATGGCATACCCCTTAAGTGTAACTAGAATCAGGCATTCAGAAGTGAGGAGCCCAGAAGGCTGCAGCTCTCGGCCCTTCCTGAGTAAGATGGTCAAGAAATACGTCTTCTGTATGCAAATTTACAGCTCAAAGCTTCAGGCACTCGGGCTTCTTTTTAAGTCCTTAGGCTAGCAGAAAGCTTTGTATCTGTCTTCCCTTATTTCATTTCCTAGCTGTGCACTTTCACAGAAACTTCTGTCATTGGAGAGGCGGGGTAACACACAACCAAACTAACCCTCCTGAGGCAGAAATTAGCTCCCTGCTGCCAAGGCTGCTCTACTGAGCCAGTAGATGTTGTTAGGTAGTTGGAGAAATATTTTTTTCTGGGGACTGGGGAAAGAGAAAAGAGCCATAGCAGAAAAGGGGAATATTACTCCAAATTGTGCTCTTCCTAAGCTAAGAAAAAAATAATCATAGGGTTTTTTTAGTGGAAATTTTCAAAAGGTCAGATGGCACACTGAGTCACTGATCTGCTAGTGAGTCCTCCTTTTCAATCTCCTTCATCTGCCTGTGAAGATTAATAATAAAACATGGCCTTTCTGGGGAGGAGGAAGGGTGAGGAGAGAACAGGTCAATGCTACAGGTTGAGACTAGAAGAACAAGAGGAAATTGAAGATAGGGTTCTTCTTGCAAGGTATGTTTTCTACTCAGCTTTCGTAATTCTTGCTCTGTCAAGAGAGCTGCGTCTTGCACATGTGTGCTGAGGAGAGTAATATCTATATTATTTTTATGGGCCGTTTGAGTGTTTGGGCTTGCTCTCCTGGATCAGCAAAGTAGATTCTGTGCCTCAGCTAGATAAGAGTCTTCTCCAGAACTAATTTTGTCCATTAATAAGAAGGAAGGAAAATCTTTTTCCAGCAGCATGATATGCTGTAGCTCAAATACTTGATTATTCTGTAACAATTAGGGCTTAATTTCCTTGTCTGGAGAGTCTTTAATGTCTGATCAGCACAGAAGTGTGACATCTCAGGGTTATATGGAAAGAGCTTCTCCACTGATCTGTCCTGACTGGTCAGTGATCTAAAAGGCTGTGTTGTCAGTTTTCCTGGTGGTACCCATAATGTGTTGACAGGAATGACTGGATATGAAGCAGCATTTTTGCATTTCAGCTTTATAATGCAATTTCAGTGTTTGTAGAGATAGAATGGCTTGTTTCCTTTCTAAGTGAGGGTCTCTTGAATCTTCTAGCTTTACTTCCTTTTAACAGTTGCTGTAGGGTGCGCACGCCTGTCTTGATCAAATATTGCCTGTATCATCTGGAAGTCTGGGCACTGTGCAACACAGCAAGACAGACATTGTTGCTCAAGATAAAGCAATGTTTTTAGGAGGCTGCATCCAACACAGAGAACACAAATGTTCTTGGCCCGGTTCGGTAAACTCTGCTGACCCAAGGGGACTGAAGGATGCAAGGATATGGGACTGATGCAACCAGATTTTCCAGGGTTAAGGGAAATTGGTACAGGTTTGTGGTCTTGGGCCTTGGTAGACTGTAGGTAAGGAGTCCTTTCTTGTGGGATTACCTCCAGTGAAAGGGAAATTTTTTTTCTTTCATAGAATCTTTCATTATATAGAAAAATTAACCAAATATTTGAGTATCATGGAATCATTTTCATACTCCACTTGAAGGTCTTACTTTAGCTTGAGATTAATTTCAAAGAGCTTTTAACCGGGCCAGCCTGAAATTGAAGGTATCAACTGCATTTTTCTCTGACAGACTGCACTAATACCACAGCAGGTGTATGTTTCCAGCACTGAACAACATATGCTATGCATCCTTTTTCTGTGCATTTAATGCTTGACTAACACTTTGCTACCAGAAAAAATGCATGCCTGTACCTAAGGTCTCTGTCCCGTTGGCTGCTGAGTAAACAAACTCTGTATACAAAGAAAAAGCGGGGGGGGGAGAAAAAAAAATGGGGGATGGTATCATTTAAATGTGACTGGAAGTTTCTCTGTTCACAGGCTTGGAGAGGAAATGAGCAGGACGACTGGATCCCTCGTACCTATCAGGATTTGGAAGGTCTACCTTGCATTGTTATTCTGACTGGCAAGGACCCTCTAGGAGAAACTTTCCCCAGGTGCTGTTATCACTCTTGGAATATGGTTTTTCTCTAACATGTTTAGATAAGTAGGGAGGTGGATATGTGATTTGATACCCTATGGCTATTTTTTCACAAAAAAGTGTATTTTAGACTTTATTTGGGAACAGTTTAAAATTTTGGAAAGTGAGGTTTGTGATAAGTGAAGCTACTGTGCTACGTGGGTCAATGAATGTCTGTGCAAAGTACCAAGGAGCATAACTTATGTGCTGAATATTTTAAAATAATTTTATATATGCTGTATATATACCATCTAATAACATTGTTCATGAATATTGAGTAAGCAATTAAAGATAGGGAGTATTCTTCAAAGTGAGAAAAGCCAAAACTTTCTTTTTTCTTGGGTTCGGTTTTCTAGGTCGTTGAAATACTGTGACCTTCGACTAATTGACTCAAGCTACTTAACTCGGACTGCATTAGAACAAGAAGTAGGCCTGGCATGCTGCTACGTCTCCAAGGAGGCAATTCGAGGGCCTATTGTAGCTCTTGACCTTAGTGAGAAGGAGCATGAGAAGGCTAATGGTAGCGAGAATGACTCTGATGAGCTATTGATAGATTTGGACCGACCCCAGAGTAATAGCAGTGCTGTCACTGGAACCTCAGGTCAGTTATTCTGCTGTTGCTGTGAAAAACAAGTCTTGGTTCCTACGTCACTGGAATTTGAATGCAAACAAAGTGAGATGTTTAGTCAGATGTGAGTTGCCTAGCTGTACCATGCAGCAGGCTAGGCCATGAAATGTTAGTAGCGGATTCTTTCCACGGTGAGCAGTTTTCCTGTGTACAGCTGAAAGGGGATAGTGTTGCAGTGGGAGGATGGTATGCCATCGCTAAGTGTCCCTTGTGATTTTTATTTTTAAACTCGTATTTCACATTTGTTGCTAATTCCATCTGGTGAATCCTGAAAAGATCTTAAAAATCAGAGTAGAAATGGGTACTATAAAATTTTAGGAATAGAAAAATGCTCTGTAACTGCAGGGGCAGCTATGGATGAGGATGGATATTTGCCTCCTTGCAAAGACTAGCCGGGTCTTACCCTGCCTCTCCAGGCATCAATGGAGCATTGTCTCCCACCAGGCCTTCGCTTCCTTGCATTCCTCAAGCAGTTCTGGGTCCTTCCCTTTGTTTCACTATGAGTTTGAGATGTTAAGACAGCTGAACTGGACCTTTGTCAAACACCAGATCTTCCCATACACCAACTAAACCTGACTGGTGTGGAGGAGGAAGCATAGCCCAATTCACATTAAAGTTGCAGTGAAATGAATAGTCTCTTCTCTATAGAGAGGAAGGTCAAATTGATCTGTGTATACAGTGGTGTGTTATACTTGAATGTCAGAAGGTTTTACCATCAAATTCTAAATCCCAGATGGGAAATGATAGTTAACATATAGAGACTGGGATTGGGACACTTGTGTTTGGACTCTGAACCCTAGCAGAAGGGCCATTGTCTCTCCAGCAAGAAGGACACACGGCTGTCAATGATTTCTAACTTCTTAACCCTTCACTGAGCAGAAATATTTGTACATTAGGATTGTCCCATAGATCAGATGAGCTCATGATTTTCTTATGTTGGCCAGTATCTGTTCACTGCCTGCTCTTTTTTTCCCCAGGTTCCCTGGCTGACAACGGCGTGAGCTCCTCGAGTGCGGCAGACAAGTCTCAGAAGCAAGCACCGCTGCTTAACTTCCAGACTGTGGCGCACAGCTCAGTAGATGAGGGAACTTACCCCAGTTTCACAGCTGGAGAGTCCCTGAAACAAGAATGTGACTCCCTGGGTAACCAGATGGCGAGCAGCACCACTTCAAAACTATCATCATCACTGTCTTCAGTCTCCCAGACATTTCGGTGGCCTGCCCATTCGGCCAAAGACAGCAAGGCCCTCCGTGCTGCGCTGCCACGCATTGTCATCCTGTCAAAGGCTGCCTACTGTCTCCTGAGCTCGCAGAAAAGTGGGAATTTGCCTTCCTCCTCTTCCCTCCTGCCTCATGCTGACGTGTCTTGGCTGAGCTCTCTGAGACCTCTGCTTCACAAGGACATGAACAGTGAAGAGCAGTCTCTCTACTACAGGCAGTGGACAACAGCCCGACAGCACCACGCGGACTTCAGCAATCAGGGTGAGGCGTCTGGCTCAAGGAGTTTTCACCCCAGGCGGCTGCTTTTGACGGGACCACCACAAGTAAGAGAACAGTTCCTTCCTCTTGCCTTACTAGCAGGATGAGAGGACTGATGATGAGGACTGGAGGTCGTACTTGTAAAGGCCCCTTGCAAGGTTCCAGGCAGGGATGTGTTCTGAGGTCAAAAATCAGCCAAATTTTAAGGTTAAGTCCAAGCTGGAAGTGGTAAGGAGAGGAAGGGTGATGCCATATGTCATGTTTTAGCCTAAATGCAATGCACGTGGATGTCAGTGGCCATAAAATTGCCATGAGTGTATCAGTTTTGTAATACTGTTCAGCAAAATGGGGAATGTTACACCTTGTTATGTTTTCCTGCAGAGCTAGAATGGGGTAGGCCCAAAGGCCTTTATCTGAAACATCCTTCCTTTCTATTAGTCTGAGTTGGACTTTTTTCCATCTCTGGCTCAGGTGGGAAAGACTGGCTCATACTTGCAGTTCCTAAGGATTCTCTTCCGCATGCTGATCCGGTTGCTGGAAGTAGATGTATACGATGAAGAAGAGGTTAATGCCAGTAAGTATTTAGTGGTCATTCTTAATATGCATTATAAAGATCCTGTTGCCTATTATTCAGCAGTGACAAATTTTTAGGCTCACAGAAAGACTATAAATTACACCTACTGCTTGTCCTGTCCCTTAGTGTGTAGCTAGACTTATTGTAGATGTCTGCATGTATTTAAATATAGATTAATGAAAATGTAAATTTTATATTGGGCTCAGCTGAAAACTATTGAATGTATTTTGGATTGAGATACTTGGATAGCACTAAAATGAAAGTGAACACAAAACTGTAAATGGGCAACCTCTGCCCATGTTGTCTCTCCTTGCTAGTTTTTAGAGCACTGGCTGCTTTCAAGCAGATGAGACATTTAACAACATTTTGTTTCTTGATGAAACATCATTATTATTTATGTTTAGTTATAAATCAGATACAAATTTTCACTAAGATTATCTACAGTTTACAGATCTTATGCTGAGGAAAAAGGGGAGGGGGAGCCTCTTTGGATCTGTGCTCATTTGTCAGATCTCAGATCCGTTAACTGCCGTGGCAGCCCTTCGCCTTGAGACGCACAAACCCTTTTAAAAATGAGTCCTCTCCAGTGTGTTCTTTACAGAACTCTTTGGTTTTGTAGTGAAAGCAACTCCAGGGTCCATAAATCTCATGACCATTAGACTGGCATCCTGAAAATGTAGTTGTTGTCAAACCTTCAAAAAGGCTAATTTGTGTTTCTCCCCAGAAAGTGCTATTAAATGAAAAAAAAAAAGTTTACCTTTGATTTGGAGCTTTGAGGACTGTTATTCTTCCATTATTTGAACTAAAGTACCCCAGAAACTTAGGATGAAATACCAAAATGTAAGAGGAGTTCTGTGTCATGGCATCTGGCCTGTTGTGATCACAGAAACATGTCACACCTGCGCCAGGAGTGCATGGAACTCCATTAGAAGAGCAGTTTGGGTTGGTTTGGGGTTTTTGATTGTAGCTTTTTTGCTCCCACTACTTCTATTGGAATGCTTTTGCAGAGCCCGAGTGTTCTGATGATTTAAAATATTATTTTATTCTTCAACCCAAAGAAGTTCCTGTCCCAATTATAAACGTTCTCTTTGGGACGAAAGAAAATATTAATTTAAATTAAAATACTTTTTCTCTTCTTTGATGTTTGCTTCTATGCTGTAGTCAGGCAACAGTCTTACCCTCTGTCAGTGTTCATCTAGGTAGCCTGGGTCTTCTTACAGAATCCTCACAAATTACAGTCTCTTTATTCTCCCTATCAGTTTAGTAGCTCTTGCCTGCACATCTGTTTTCAGTGTATCCTTCTGATACGTGGGTGACCAGAACTGAATGAGGTATTCTGCAGGATGTTTAACCAACCCACTGTACAACATCTCGTGTGTTCCCCTGCCCCCACCGAAAGCCCCATGGTTGTTGACATCTATGGTGGTACTGTGCTGGTCTTTTCCATTCTCCCATTTCACTGGCACTGGCAGGCAGCTTGTGCAACTCAGTCATTGCCAGCCGAGGTGCTCCCAGCCTGCTGCGGAAATGCTTGTTATTAGTCCTTGATTGTACCTATGACTCATATTTTTTCTGTTAAATATAGTTCAGTTTCTGTTGTTACAGTTTTCAAGGCCATTGAATTCTTTCTGGATGATCTTTGATTCCTTCTCCATATTGACAGTGACTCTTTGAGTGTATTGCCACCAGGAAATTTAAGCCTTTTTGGGGGGTTTGGGGGTTTTTTTTGGTTTTTTAGAGTTGGTTACATTAGTGGAAGTATTAAATGGTATGCCTCTCTACTGGCCTTTTAACTTCACTGGTAATCTCCATGTGCCTTAATGCTTATGATGTTACATGCTGCCATCTTCTGTTTAATCAACTTGTTCAATTTACAGACCATTCACTGTCTCCGTTTTCTTCAGCTGTATTAATAATTTGTCATATAGTGTCATATCGAATATTTTACTTAAGTCCAGAAGGATAAGATGTTGTGCATTTACTTTGTTCAGAGAAATAGATTTCTTTAGTCAATCCATGGTGCATTTTATTACATTTTTAATTCACTTCAACATATTTAATTATTTCCTTCACCCTCCTGAAGTTTTGAATATTAACAAGGTAAAAGTAGTGGACCCAGAGCTCCATAGATTACTGTATCTCCTCTTAAATGGTGATAACATATGTGCTATGCTTGCATTAAAATCAGGCTCCTGCCTGATTTCACATATCTTTTCTTTCAGAAAACTGGCATGGAGATTATTCTTTCTCTCTGTTTTGAGTGTGTATCAAGCTTTTAGAGTTTTGTTTCCATCTTGGCTGATAGTAAACCTTTTATTTCCTTGAAAACATAATAGTCAAAGTAAAAATAATTTTTTTTTAAATTAATTTATATAGTTGAGGTGATACAGCAAAGAAAATTGTTCCTTGTTTTCATGCATGCGGTCTACCTCAGCTTGACATTTGGCAAAGCTTGTTTTATCTCACACTTGTTAACATTTAAGACAAAACTTCATTCAGTGGTGAGTTTTTTCCATTCCTCATGGACCTTGTTCATTCTTAATGTCCTTTTTGATGTAGTCCCTCTGAAGCCCCTTCCTTCTGGTGTTTTTATTTTGCTTGGTATTCTGTTGGCTACTGCGATTCCAGGAAGTCCAAGTCTCATTCCTAGGCAAATCCCTGGTTTCCTCAGGCCAGCTGAGTTACAGAGCGAGCTTCCTCAGGATTTGTCTGTATGGACAAGGCAATAGGCCTCACCTGACTGGTGCCCTGTGTTAATCTGAGCATGACACGGTGCCAGTGAGGTTAATGGCCTCTGAACTGCTGCTGCCTCACATCCTATTGGGTCAGTCAGGGTAGGGCGAGCATGTGCTTGTCTGTAGACCCAACCTTCATTTCATTTGAACTGACTTTTCTAAAATCAGTAGCCTCAGTTACACATCTGCTTTTATATGTTCTGCCATCTCATTTTAAACTGAATTGACTCGCGCTCAAGCCGCAGTCCAAGGTTGTTTTCTTTGGCCGGTGCTTTCTAATGTTCCCATTATTTACACTTGATTTTCTACTTTAGACTTATCCCTGTTGGGTCACAGCAAAGAAGTTCCAGGTGTTCCTTGCTGGCCACATCCCATTCTCTAACAGGAATGTATCTTTTGCTGCCTTTGTCATGTACCACCAGCTACTAGTTCACACATTTATACAGCCTCTTTCTCCTTGCTTTCATCCTTCTGCCTTTGGGTGCTGTTGCTTCTCGTTTACCCAGTGCTCCTCATTCCACTGCAGAGAGGCTCAAGACTGCACTTGTATCTTCTGCACAGATAGGACCATTCATTTGATCATTTTGTGCTTAAACCAGAGTGAATTATACCTCAGCAGCTTGATGAGGAGCAGGGCAGATACCTATGAGGCTCCTTAGCCTGCACGCAGTTTCCAAGGAATTGCCATTTCTTTGAAATGGCTTTGTGTGGATTATAATTTCAATTTTGGTCATATTTATGATGTTCAAAGATGTCTCTGTGTGTGCACCTGTGTGAGCTCCTGTGTAATTGTAAATCAACAAACATCACATAAACACCATTCAGTGGGTATCTGGCACCGCTTACCTGAAGTGTGTTGTTGCAGATCATCCAGAAAACAGTGAAATTACTCAGTCTAGCAATGACCACTGGCCGGATATTGAGATCTTCAGCAAAATGTCTTTTGACCTGAATGTACATGACCCCAAGTACAGAACTGTAAGTCCTGTATACACGGAACAACTGTCAAGAGTGAAACAAGGTAAGTGGAGTTTTTTAGGACTACCTTCCTATAAAGAATCAGGCTTTATCGGTTTGATTGAACACAGGAGTTCACAAGAGCCTTTACTCTCCAAAATGAAATGAAACAAAATATTTGTGTGTTCTCTACAGTTGTTACTGGGATTGTAGTCTTTGTTTTTAACATACATCAAATTTCTCTTTTGTTTGTGCACAGAAACAAGCAAAGAAACAAAATCAGAGGAACCTAAGAAAAGGGAGACTGTGTCCATGATGTTGACTAAATATGCAGCTTACAATACGTTCCATCACTGTGAGCAGTGCCATCAGTATATGGACATTAGTCCTGCCACACAGGTTGGTGTCAAGGTCCAAGGGTAAACTGCATCCTTGATTTTATTGTGGTCTCTCCAGGCGTACCGCTCTGGTCTCAGGATTCGTGCTTTCACCTTCCCTGAGATGGAATTGTTTAATTCTTCCATTCTCAGGGGAGATACTGAGCTACAGACCCGGGAGCATCAACTGTGTCTGCTGCGTTCTGCATGAGCAGTTCTCCTCTCCAGCTGCCTCTGACAAAGGGTGAATATTGTGACTAGTTGTCTCAAGCCAAAGCATTATTCAGCCTGCACAGAGGGTTTGCAGTATCTCACGGGAGAGGACTGTAAAATTAAGAGAGGTGCTTGTCTTACCTAAATGCCAGCCATTCACACCTGTGGTGGGAGACTGGAAGGCTCACTTCTTCCTCCCTTTGTATGTAACTGTGCATGCTTTTCAGCAGTAGCTTATGAGTCACTAGACAAAAATGATCATTTTTAGCTGTTTAGTTAAAAAACTTTCGATCTCTAAAACTGTTACGCTCACAGGAGGCTGTCAGGTAAGATTATTCCTGGTTAATAGCTCAGACATTATTTCTTAACCACCACCTATAGTTTACTTGGAGGTTCCTTATCTCAAATCGTTCGTTCCTTGCTTGCTAATCTTTTCCAACAGCCTGGTATTAACCTAACACAGCACAGACACATTGACCTGGCAGTGTGCAATGTCAGTTACCTCGGAGCAGCACCAGCAGGTCTGATTAAACCTCATCCTTCATTAAGTACGTTGACACAAGCAAATCCTCCCAAAGGACATCTGTTGTCCCTCTGCTCAGCTTTGTGCTTGTGGTCAAACATAACGACTAGTAATAAATATAAATACGTACTTGTATGTGCAAGTGTGAGTTGTGTATATAGAATTATGATAATTCAACTCAGAGAAATTCCACATCCAAAGAGGAGTCATTGGATATAAGAGATTCTTCAGTGCTTTAAAAGAAGCTAAATAAAGCCCCTTTAATTTTTCATCTTTACTTAGACTAATTATTTCAATTCTTAGTAAAGATTATAGAAAGATGACTGTTAAGAGTAAATTATTTGACCTTGTAGTAAGACAGATGCTTCTGTGGATGAAATCTTATCAGATGTGTAGGCACTTTGTATACACTTAGGCGGTTCAGTGAAGCGCTGTGCAAACTTAAGCTCACCCAAACTCTTCAAAGCCCCGTTAATGGCGTGGCTTGCCTTGGTTACCTAGCTGCTTAGAAGAGTATTGCACAGGAAATATACCACCCTGATGCAGCCATGCTGCTTCTGAGGTGTCTGAATGGCAGTGTGTTCTGCTGTGGAGGCACACCCACGTGCTACACTGCTCTTTGAATCTTTTTGGGAAAATTATTTGGACAGTTTGTTTCCTAGTATGTATGTTTTTCACTTCTCCTTGTAAATACTGATAAATAATTCCTGGCTCAAATGGACTTCAGAAGAGTCCAGTTTGGTCAAAGATCATTCATTACTGGTACAGAAAGCTGATTGTTTTAATAGCAAGGCCAGTTACATGCCTAAGTAATGTGGCTTATTGTAGAGGAAAATTAGAATATAATAGAGTTAACTTTAGTTACTGAAAGAGAATGTTTTGGATGTTCTCCTCTGATGGCTTCCAGTATTGTGACTGTAAGAGCAGGTTGCCATATACTCCTTTTGTGTTACCTGCTTGCAAATCTTTCTTCCACTTTTTTTGTTGTATACAGATATCCGACTCCACTCTGCATGCATTCACGTTTTCATCCTCGATGCTAGGAGAAGAGGTTCAACTGCATTTTATAATCCCTAAGTCCAAAGAGAACCATTTTGTCTTCAGCAAGCAGGGAAAACATCTAGAAAGCATGCGTCTCCCACTGGTTTCTGACAAGGTGCGTGTGCTGCTCTTACCCATCTGCTGGCTACATATGCTCAATGCAGTCAACTCGACAGACGTTTGCAAATTAGCTGTAGTTAGCTGGGCTTTTTTTCCTGTTTTCTTTTTGTTTTTAAAGTTCTTCCCATATTTTATGCCTGACTGTCCTTGGAACTGGAGTTTTTGAGGACAGTCATCCCTTTTTACATTCCTAGTTTCCAATTCATGTGTGTTGCAATGATCAATAATCTTAAAATCCAGTATAAACAATAAATAAATAAAAATCCATATCAGGAATAACATGCTTTTTACCTAATGCTGCCATAATATCTCTTGTTCCAGCAGAATTTGAATGCAGTCAAAAGTCCTATCTTCACTCCATCGAGTGGACGTCATGAACATGGCCTCTTGAACCTCTACCATGCCATGGAAGGCATCAGCCACCTGCACCTCCTTGTAGTCAAGGAGTATGAAATGCCGCTCTACCGTAAATACTGGCCCAACCACATCATGCTTGTCCTACCAGGCATGTTCAACAACGCTGGCGTTGGTAAGAAACACCATTAATGCATTGCTGTGAAGAAATCAAAATCCGTGTTCAATAACGTGGATCATGTTGTTGAAGGAAACGTTGCAGCAGCTTCTCACATTTGTGCTGTGATAATAGCAGCAATATCTGTGCAAAATACAATGGTATGCAAGGACTGCTGTTAGGGATGTGGAATATATTGATCACTGCCTTCTCAATTTGAAATCTGATGTTTTATAGGCCATATTCACCCATTTTACTCAGCCCTGCTGTGTGAATGTTCATTCTAGACATTTTACACATGATTTTTCGAATTGCAATTTTTTTTAGTTAGCTGAAGCTAAATATTAACTGCAGCTGAACACCGGGGGCTTGAACTTTGGACTTCATTTTCATGGATGCTGAGTTTTTCCTGCACGAAGTTTTGTGTAGCTTCAGTTTCAGAATCTCAGCCCCTTCTTGGTTCAAGTGACTTTATTAATGCCCACAAAATCACGTTCTGCACAGTCTTTCAAAAGGTCCAGTCTTCTTGGTGTCTGCCTTTTAGATTTACTCACACTGAAAAAGGGACATATTGATTTCTTTTTAAACTAAGATGTTATAAGCACTAAGCTAATAAGGGATAATGACTGCAGATGTTCATGTAGCCTTTCTGTAGGAAGAGAGAGTGCTGAAGTCTAATAAAGATCTCAGTATGTTTTCTTTATGGTATTTTCTCAGGTGCTGCCAGGTTTCTTATTAAGGAACTTTCCTACCACAATCTAGAACTGGAACGAAACCGCTTGGAGGAACTGGGAGTCAAGCGCCAGTGTGTGTGGCCGTTCATCGTGGTCATGGACGACTCCTGCGTTTTGTGGAACATGCACAGCGTCCACGAACAGTCGAGGTGAGTGACCACCCCACACTGAGGTCCCTGCACAGACCCAGCACAGACAGCAGCACACCTGCAACTCAGGCTCATCTCCAGCATCTGACAGGGTATGAAAGACCAGGTGACTGGAAAAGTTGGGCAGCTGGAGCTGCTGGTAACGTACTCGAAATATTGCTAAGCAAAAGCAGCTTTTGGCAGTGGCTTGGATGCAGTAACACCAGGCTGCCTGTCCAAAGGGCCTCGCAGAGGTCATTGTTCACTCAATTATTATTCAGCTAGCTCAGGAGCTGTACACTTGGACATTAGATATATTGTCTAAAATGTGAAAAATCATGTCTTTCACTCAGAGCTGTAGATTTGTCTTGTTGACCACCAACATCCAACCTCCTTCTGTTGAACACTTCCACCTGGCTCTACCCTTACATCCATGTCCCACAGTCAGTACTATCAACAAACCTCTGCTTGTGCCTGTTCTTTGCCTAAAGCCACTCCTGCTGTTAGTGACTGTATCAGTGATTTCTCAATACTTTACTTCCCTGATTTGTTTTGATTCAATTTATGTTTCTCAATGAAAACAGTTTATTTTGGGAACTTTAGCTTTTTAGAAGACATTAAGCTGCTGCTCTTCTCAGTGCTTATACTGTCCATTATGGAGAAAATAGACTTCTGGAAACTAGCCTTCCATTGCTGAGGCAATTATTTTTCCCTTTAGAAGTTGCTATGTAAGACCTTTTCTGTTGAAAGGCCCATTTTCTTACAATGACTACATTGATGGGATAAGATTAGTTGGCTGCTGTTTAAAAAGTCTGCATTTATGTAGATATTTTTATAGCATGTGAACACTCTCAATTATTAATGGCATTTCTTGGTCCTTTGTATACACATATATGTATATATATATATGCAGGGTATGTTATATAAAAACAATAAGCCATGTTTGTATGTTATGTATGATCACGTTTTGCAGCCAGTCCCTGGAGCCTGGGGGTTCCAGCAAG
>NW_010319168.1:0-21808 GCF_000700745.2 Antrostomus carolinensis | reverse complement strand
GCGTCCTCCAACACATTGAAGCCACCCCCAAAATTGTTCATTATGCAATACTGGGTATTCAGAAATGGAACAGCAAGCTGAATGCCAGGAAATCAAAGGCTCCATTCTCCAGGTGCCATGTGCATGATTTTATACTGCTCAACATAGACCTGACCCAGAATGTGCAATATGATCTAAACAGGTAGGCAATATATATATATATATATATATGTATGTGTGTGTGTCTGTGGTAAAATAAGATACTGTCATAAGAATCTTGGTACCATATTTCTTAATGCTGTCAAAATAAATAGAAAGATTCTGTCTGAGATAATGAGCGCACAATCACAAATGCATCTGAATGAATAAGGCATCAAAATAAACTTACCATCAGCCAGAAAACCCTGGGAGAGGCAGACCATGAGGCAAGGGCAAGGGAGGGCTACAGACAACTGAGAAGGCGGGGAGGGGAAGAAGAAACTTCAAGAGAAAAAATAACCAGGAGATGAAAGAAGCCAAAATTCTATCTGTCATAGAAGGAGTGTGGAGCTTCCAGAGTGCTTCTGTAAGAGGAAGGAGCGTGTTGCATGACTAAGAACAAGAGTATAGGTAGTGGCAGAGCCATTGCTGTGTCAAATGCCATTGAGGAAGGATTCCTTTTATTTCCCTCAGACAGCTGTGCTCCCTATTGGCACTTGGGTTTGCAGTAAAAACAGATGAATAAATAACTTTTCATAGTTTCTTTCCTTTTTTTCCCCCTCTCACCTAACTCTATCCCAAAGCATTTGCAATTAAGTGCTGTTATCGTGGGGCTTTACCTCTGGTTTTCATCACAGGCTGAAGCAATAGCCAATTCCCCCCATCCCTGGCCAAGACAAACCCTGTCTCTGCTAGGCACAGACTGGCCCTGGGGCGCCTTAGTCTCCTGCTGCTGTTTTTAGGGATCCCACGTATTTGAGTGAGCACTTGTAGCCTGTCAGTGCAAGCTGGGGTCTGGTGTGGCTTCCAGAGCTCTTGATTTCACATTCCCTGGCTGGCTGAATCATGAGATGGGAATCAGCCCAGAGAAGTGAGCAATTACATCGGACACAGCTCAGGATAAATGTTACTTCTCAGCTGCTTTGTCTCCCCTAGCCAGATATTTGTCAAAGCCACAGTTCATTAAAAAAACCCTGTCAAATAGAACTGGCTTGTTCAGAAATGGAGGTTGGTCACTGCAGAGATTCTCTCAGTTCTGAATATATAAATAAAAAAAGAATTAAAAAGAAGAAAAATAAATCAAAAGGTTGAGGAGGATGCCAGGACATGACGAGGGTGAGAAGGTTAGCCAGACATCGTGTGGGGAAGAAGCATAGAGACGCACTCAAAAGTGAAGACTTGTTTGGTCTTAAGGTGACCAGAAGTTGCTTTCCTACCCCAGCAGCACACTGAAGGAATGAGTCTTCAGAGCTGTGTAGAGAATTTGTAAAGGCACCGTGTCAGATGGTCTCCAGAAATCTCTGCTGAGCCTGTGCATTTCAGCAGCGGGGGTGTGAATGCTTGATCACACACAGCAGCCACACAGCTGGTTTAGTGATCTTGTGTTTAATGCCCAGGTATTTCTGTGAAGATGTAGATTTTAATCTTCGGACGAACAGCAGCGGCCTGCTCATCTGCCGTTTCAACAACTTCAGTGTCATGAAGAAACATATTCAGGTTGGAGGACAAAAGGACTTTGTCATTAAGCCAAAAATCATGGTGAGTGTGGATGTACGCTCCGGCACACGTCAAGGGTAAAATCAGAACCTGTTTCCACTAGAAATCATGAATTCTCTACCCTTTTAGATTTATTTAGTGCTTATTTGACATCTGGCATTCATGGCCTGTTCTGTGGTAGGGCTGCCACGTCAGAAGGTTGCTGCTTGTAAATTACTAACAATAATCCTCCTAATCTATTAGAAGATGGACTGGAACTGGAAAGAGTTTGGTCTGGCTTTTCAGTGGTATCTCTGATGGAAGGAGAGTTTCCAGACTTTCACTGTGATCAAAAACCAGCAAGTTGGACGGGACCCAGTTTTAATAATTTTAACACAGCCACTAGTTTCCCATGTTTGCTGGTTTGTGATCACTTCCAGTTTTTGCACTTGCTGACAGAGAGAGACCTGAGGAAAGACACTGAAAATTGCAACCTTCTGAAATCCACTCAGGAATTCCAAGTATTTCCAAAAATGGTGTGGAGATACCAAATACTGTCATACATACCTGAGTGTGTTACACCTCTGTGGCTTTAAAAGGAGGTACATTTCAAAGGGCGTTGTGACAATCTGAACACCCTATTTATGTCACTTCTTTAGGCAAGCAGATATCCACCGAAGCACTTAGCAACCACAGAACAAGTCAGTCCTTTATTTCTGTGCTGTGATGCTGTCAAAATCGAGTGGGGATTTTTGATTCTTTCCCCCAGTGTTCTCTCTCTTGCTGTCATGGTGATCCCTTTCCCAGCTAGAGGAACTCCTGCAGGGAAGATACACTGAGTAGGTGGGTTAAAAGGAGCTCCCCTCGGTTTCATTGCAGGTTTCGGACAGCCTGGCGCCAATAATGCCTCTTCAGTACGTCTGTGCCCCTGACAGTGAGCATACATTGTTGGCAGCCCCATCTCAGTTCCTCCTGGAGAAATTCCTTCAACACGCGACATACAAGCTTTTCCCCAAGGCCATTCATAACTTCAAGAATCCAGTACTGGCCATTGACTGCTACATGAACATCGGGCTCGAGGTACAAAATATTTGCAGGGATAATGGGCATGAGTAAAAGCAAACTTTTACTTCAGCATCTTTCAAGATCTTGTGTTATAAACCCCTTCTTTTGTGAACCCTCAGCATCCAGGGTAGCATTTGAAGACTTTGGTCTCAAACAGCGAGACTGCTGTTGGAGCTAACGGACTAACTCCACTGGAAGAGCTGGTGGTAATGCCTCCTAGCTGGCTGGTGTGGGTAGAGACCAGAGGTCTGTGATGGATTGATGTGATTTGCAAAAGAATTGGACATGTCTGTCTGAAACAGCATTTCATATGAAGCAAAAACCCGAAAGTGATGCCATTCTTGACAGAGCTTCCTATGCTGCCTCGTCTGTACAAAAACTATCCGCAAAATTTTTTAGATCACTGTCCTACCATTCAGCTTTTTGCTGTCTGTGTTTGATTTGTCCTTACAGCAAAGTTGTTTTGGCTGAGAGAATTTCTGCTAGGACCCTTGTCTGGTGGCTTGCTTCGCTGATGGATGAAGCTCATCCTTTGTAATGCAGCTCTCCTTTTAGATGTTTTTCTTTTTATGAACTGGGTTTCTAGGGAGACTAGGTTTTTGCAAGTATGTGTTAGATGTCTGTAGGTAGGGAGATGAGAATTTCTGAACGCATTGGTCAGTTTGAACTGGGTCTGAAGCAGGGTGAAAGTCTAACAAAGGTTTCGTTCTGACAAATTTTATGGAGGTCGGGGCAAGATAGAGAAGAAACCCTTTGGTACAGAACAGCCATCACGGCACTGAAACACAGGGGAGCCCCAGTGCTGGGAACCACTTAGTTGATGCCCATGGTCAGCAAGAGAAGACATGTGCCAGCACAGAGGAGCTCAAGCTTCAGTGGTTTCAGTACTCCTGGAATTGCTTACTGGGTTTGACAAATGTATCCTTATTAGAACAACCAAATAATCTCAGCAGTTGTTATAAGCAGGTCATTCACAGAGAAACAAACTCAAACTGAACTACAGAGAGCTCTGAAATAACCTATTGCAGACTCGGTGACCAAATCTGAATGTGGACGTTTGTCCCGTGTGTTATTTCCTAGGGGAAGTTGCTCACTACTGCATTCTTGTTGGATTGTGTTTGCACCAGCACCAGCTGACGGGACGGGCCTGTTATCACTACGTTACATTCTGTTCCACTTAAAGTCATACTTGGGCATTTTCTAAGCCAGCAGCGCTCCCTTTCTTTTCCCCTTGTTTCAGGCAGCTGTATGCTACATTAGCTCCCGCCCGCACTCAGTCAACGTCAGCTGCGAAGGGGTGTTCTTCAGCGGCCTTCTGCTCTATCTCTGCGACTCCTTTGTTGGTGCAGACCTCCTCAAGCGGTTCAGGTTTCTAAAAGGTAATCTGTCGCTCTGCAGGGCATCCCGGGTGCTTTCCTGCCAAGTATCAGCACGGAGGAGGAGGGAAAGGTAGAGGAATAACCAGCTTCACGAAACAGCTCTGTTATTTTCACAGTTAGTGCTGCCATTGTTTTCAAAAGAAATAGATGGAGTGTTTCTTTTGGGAGCCTATAAAACTTCTGTTCCTGTTGGTAATAAGTGAAAGTAATTGAACCTTTGCTAAGCTTTGATAAATGACATTCACTCAGGTATTTTAAAGTGACATCAACTGGAAATAGGTGCAGAAAAACAAGGATACATGGAAATCAGTCAGTGAATCGTGCAGTCAGCAACTTGAGAGTTTAGAGCAATAGTGCATTACTGATGCAGACGAGAAGTTCTGCTCTAGTAATCTGTCTATAATGGCAGTGAATATTCAGTGCAGTAGATTGGGGCAGCTCTTAGCTGCAGGATGATGATAAAAATAAACCTCATTAAAATCTTCCTTCAACATTTTGTCTCCGTACTAACAAACATCAAACTGCCTCAGGTAGTCACTGTGTTACAGAGCTCCAGGGCGTCTGTGGTGTCGCAGCTGAGCCCTTTCCCTCTGGAGCCGAGCGAGGAGGGTGCATGTGCAGGGGGCCGTGGGGGTGACCCTGAGCCAGTCCCAAGAACCGCGTTTCGGACTTGGCTCCTGCACCCACTTGGGCCCCCAGCACAGGGGCCGTGCAGGAAGGTGCAGCCGTGCAGCAGCTGCGGTGGGGATGGTGCTGCCATTGCCAAGCTCCCAGAGCTGGATGTGGGCAGAGGCACGGGACAGGTCTGCGCCTTGGCTGGCCAGCTGTTGCTAGACCCTTCTAATACTTCTTTTTTTTCCTACCTAGCAGCAGAGATTTCTTGAAAATACCTTAGGAAAAAGAATGAAGGAAATAAATAGAGATGTTATTGTACCCTGAGAGTCTAATGTGCTTTTCAATTGAAGGTGCCACCCTGTGTGTCATATGTCAAGACAGAAGCTCGTTACGGCAGACAATAGTCCGTCTGGAGTTGGAGGATGAGTGGCAGTTCCGACTTCGGGATGAGTTTCAAACTGCCAACAGCAGTGATGACAAACCACTCTATTTTCTTACTGGACGCCATATATAAGCTTTGCAAAGACACAGCTAACAAAGAGAAAAAAGAACTTGTTTTTAAAAAGTACAATCACTGTGGAGCAAAGTGCAACCGCTATTTATCTAGACTGCTCTAAAGGATTCCCCACAATTCTGAAGAAGGATTTATTCCTAGGGATAAATACCACATCAGTTATGATTTAAAGGATCCTGGATTCAAGTTATTTTCACATCAGTCACAACCACTAATCACGCAGCCAGCCCAGCTGTAGGATCTAGGAAGAGGATGTAATTTAGTTGAAAAAGAATTCTTCTTATATTCAGCTGAGCTAGGGGAAGGAGCTGCTCTCCACAGCTGCTAGCTTGAATGTGTTAGATGAAACGCAACTCAGCGTGTGGAATTTATTGAAGATATGTGGAGGAGAGCCCACTGTTGTCTCTTCAGCTCTGTACTGTGGTACAGGAATACTCAGGGGTTTGAAGCTACAATATAACATAGGTATTTGTATTAAAAGGAATAGTCTTGTTTTCTGTGCAGTGTTAGTTTAAAATTTGTAATTGTGTATGTACTGAAACTGTCTTTTGGCAAAATTTCCACAGGTGTTCAAAGTTTACTACTTAAACCTGAACAAATCAGCAAATGCATGGCAGGCACTGTGCACCCAGGTTCTCCCCCCCGCACGGTTATCTCACCCCGTTAGGCATCTCCTCTCGACCCCAGGGACAAAGCAAAAGGCTTCTCATAGATGCAGTCTCCTCAGTTAGAGGCCAGAATAACTTCTCAACAACTCACCTGCAGTTTCTCATCAGAGTTTTGAAAACCTGCGGTCCGTCCTCCTTTGCGTATGGAAACAAGCCCTGCCGTCCCCTCGATGCCTTTCTTGTGGGCCATGTGCATCTTTACTCCCCACGTCCTTTTCACTTGGCTCCAGCTGGCGCAGAGCTGAGATCAGGTCTGTCACATCACACCTGTAGGTGAAGCAACACACCAGAACCTGCGCAGGTGGGCACAGAGCCTGAGCTGGATCCGAGAGAAACAGACAGTGTTTTACAGTCGCTCCAGGGGGGAGCCGGGGAGAAGTCCCAGGGAGCTGGGACTGCTCAAGAGAAACTCTGTCCAGTGGCAAAGACCTCTGAATGTGTCCCCCAACAACACCGTCAGCCCTTCATTTTGTGATTAACCTCTGTAAATAGTGGTTGTAGCAGTAATCACACATCATTCTACTTACAGGCATATTCCTGATCCTTGCGAAGCTGTCCCGGAATGCACGGGGTGCAGTAGGTTTGGTTGGCAGGGTCAGATCAAAGCAGTGCGCTCTTCTGCTCGTGCAGTCAGTTAGTGTGGGTCACCCCACGGAGGTTTCCATACAAGAAACCCCCAATAATCTTCCTGCACATTGTCACCCCTTTATTAAAATGAAAAATGCAGCATGTTCTTAAAAGCAATTCAGGAATACCAATTTACTCCCCAAAAAGCAATGAAATTAACACATCTTTATACTTGACCTGCAACTCACTGAAGAAGGACCTGCCAAAGCTGCATTTTTTTTTTATGCATAGTGTTAATTAAGCAACTTTTTTTATCTTGTGAAAAGAGATGTTTACAGATGAAAAAACATAATATATTTGACAGAGGCTAAAGGAAAATGGTTTGCATATGTCTGTCTTAACGTAGCTTAACTCTGATGCTGTAAATTTAGCAAATTTCAAATGAACAACCCATTTCTGTGAGTTTGTTTTTTATTTTCCTTCAGACACAACCTGCCTTATCTATTTTAACACCTGGAAGAAGTAGAGATTATCAGAGATGGTTCTGGAAGCTTTTGACACCCACGTGAACGTATTCCAGTTGTCCTGGTTTTGCCAGAAGGGCTTAAGGCCAACCCTGAGTCTTAGCGTGGTGTAGCAGTTTCAGGTATTACGTGTTCAAAAGTGGTTTCCTTTTTGTTTGTGTACTTGATGTTTGCACTAAGGTCTTCAAATTCCAGGTGCTGAGACTACTCTGAGGAGTTAGCCCTCTGGTGAAGCAGGGCAAAATTGTCCTGAAGGTTGAGAGTGCAGTCAGAAAGTCAGTGTGTTTCCCTGCCTCCACCAGCTAGGAGTAAACCCCTGTCCTTAGCTCCCTTCCCTGCGGAAGCAAGGAGTCTGGGCAGCGCTCTGCCAGAGCGCACTGAAGCGGCTCAGGTGGCATCAGCCTGTCCCCTGGACACCTGCACAGGCTGCCTGGGAGCTCCTGGGGAGGAGACCCTTACCGGACATCTAGCTTATCCCAGCTCCATTTTGGTTTTAAGCTTCACCATCAAGGCCATTCTTATGAATGTATTCAGCTGGCCAGCGTTGTATTTTACCTGTAGATGTTCTCGTCTCTTCACAGGTTAAATTTGAATGTAAACTAAGATTTAAAGAATCATATGCAGATGCTTTTTGCTTAAGTTATGTAATTGCTTTTTGTGACTTTTGGAAGAGGGTTAAAAATGTTGCTCTCCTAGTGTAAAGTTTTCTTAACCAAAAACTTGGTGAATTTAGCTTCACTAGTCAGTCTACCTCATGTTATTGTTTATGAACTGAAACTGTCTGAAGTTGTGGCTATGGAATGTTTATAACGTGCTTTCATTAAATTTGAATATATTAAGTTACCATTGAGGCCGCCTCTCTCTTAACTGGCACTTTGCACAGGACGCTGGTTCTCTCTCTCTGCACACAGCAGCGCTTGCCCCTGAGAAACCACCTCATACTGCTCCCGTGAAGGCCACTGTTGGATTTATGGAGTTGGGGTGGTGTGCTGATGGTGTCACAGCTCTTTCAGACGGGGGGCTTGTGACCTGGGGGAGCAGCTTTGTGCCAGACAGAGCAGAGGAGGACGTACGCCAGCTGTACGTACCAGCTTTTAGTCCCCCAAAGTATAAGCAGTAGAAAATAGGCTTGGTTTGGCCACGCTCCAGTATTGCTCAGGCAAGAACTTTAGAGCAGCAGCAGCAGCACCTCAGCACTTCCCCCTTTCCAAGGCCACCAGAGAGGATCACCTTGAGATGTGCTGTAGCCCCCAGCACGCTGGTGACAAAGCCCCTTACCGTCTGCTCACGACCCCCTTGGAAAGGACGAGTTGCAGCTTGGAAACAGCAGCGTCGGCAGACCAGGACTCACCCCCGCTCCCCCACTTCAGGATTAAGTACGCTGAAGAACATTTCAGAGGTGGTGCAGGTTCTTTGCTTTAGCTCTAGACCAAGGTTAAGGACAGCACAACATAAACAAGCGTATCCTAACGGCACACAGGTTCCAAAATTAAAGCAAACCATAAGTCGAAACTGCATTAAATCTTTCCCATCTTATATTAGGGTTTTAAGCTGTTACTGAAGGGTGAAGGCATCGCCTCTCACCTTGCTGTAAACCCTGTATCAGGATGGTGTTGATCCGGAGCTCCTGGGGAACCGATCCCTGGGGTATTATGCAGAAGCACTGCCACAGAGGGAACTCTGACCCCGAGCAGGTACCAATGCAGCGACCACGTTCTCCAGAGACCACGTTCTCCAAACACACGCTGCCGTTAGCTGCTGCAGTAGCGCTTCGCACGCGAAAGTATGAAATACACTAAAGACTGATTCACACTTGGTATCAATGCAGAGTAACCTTAAAAAAAAGCTATCAAGTAATTTATTTTTAATCTATCTACATTATGTACAGATCAAGAAAGGCCACAGCAGTTTTTCAACATACAAACCCTTTAAAAGAGGAGAGATTTATGAAGAAGTGACAAGTATCAAAGTGAAGTCCACTAACAAAGGTATATACTCAGTACAGTACTTGAAGAAAAATGATGAGTACACCAGCCCTCGGGGTCTGCCTGCCACCTCTTACTCCTCAGCTACTCTGGGGGAGGAGGGGAGGGCGGGGGAGGGGGGCAGACAGGTTTCTGACACTGTTGACACCCGGTAGGCCCCTCACACTGAGCAGCGCACAGGAGGTGCCCCGGCAGCCAGCGCGCAGTCTGTGGGGCTGCCACCCGCGGCGACGGCGCCCTGACGCTCCTTGCCTGGATGCCGTCGAGCGCAGCCCTGAGCGCTGCCCGGCCAGCCGCCGCTAACAGCCTCACCCAGCCGCCGGGGCTGGGGCTGGGGCAGGGGCAGGGGCAGCAGCCTCCCAGGACCCAGAAGCACCGGTATATCACCACGTTGTGAACTTCAGCAGTACTCGTCAGTGAGACTAGAGTCTTTGCATTAGTTTACAGTCCACTAGGAACAATTTTCTGCTGCATGTAAACATGACTAACTAGATAAAATACAATCAAACTTTTGTAAAAGTTAATAAAATATCTTTCTTTTAAAAAAACAAAGTTAGCCTATTACTGCATTGTTTACAATTTTAATAAAATAGCACAACCTTGCGGTTGTTACCAGTCCTGAGTTCACTGTAATAAAAATGGCCCTGGCTTCTGCTGAAGGTCCACGCCCGCTCCCTGCGCTTCGGCACCAGTATCCCAATGAACACGGAATTCCTTCGGGAGCAGTTAAGTCTGGTGCTGTCCATTGAGGAAGTTGTATACCAGGAACTGGCCGGTGCCACAGTACTGTGTGGCAAAGAGTTTTCCGTCAGGAGTGGGGTCAGAGAAAGCGATTTCATCTTTACTTAAGTATGAGCCATATATGAAGTTGCTCCTGTTTGAAAGTAAAAAAAAAAGAAAAAGAAAAAAAAAAAAAGAAGATAATTACCCTCAGGAATAATGAGAGAATATTTATGCCATCAGGCCACAAACCATTACTGAAGTGGCAGGGACATTCAAAAGGAAGCAGCTCCATTAGCTTGTCTGGACAGAGCAATCTCCCCCTATCTCCTTCCAAATGGCAGGGAGGATCACTTGTTCTGGGGGAGTTTTACAAGGTTTTGGTATTTCAGATGAAGTGTTAATACAGAACAATTATTTGCAAGCTGCATCAAGAGTTCAATTTCAGAGTTTAAAAAAACCCCTTAAATTCATTCCAACTATTTCTTCATAGAAAAGAGACTGCTGGGACTATGACTACAATCACTAGGAATGAAAACACAAGCTACAAATAAGTCAGCGTGCTTACAGAGGGGACCTGATGAAATCTCAAGTTCCTAGTTTGAAAAAAAAATAAAAATCAAACCCCAAACAATGGGCATTTGGACGAGAGCACATCTTGGGTTAATTCAGAATATCTACGAACACAACCGTAAGGCATAATTCATAAGTAAGACACTGTCAGTAACAACTGTGTGAAAAGGAAGGTTAAATTTGCTTAACTTCTTCATGAAAATATTTTATGTATGTTTAATTCTTCTTTGAAGAAGAGGAGAGGAGCGAGGAATACCACTGCACTTCTCTGGATGGCTATGTGAGCAAGTTTAGAAAACTGCCCTCAGGGTTTAAGACCTCAGTCAGGAAGGAGGAGGTAACGTTTGTCCTTGGAAACAGAAGAAACTCCCATTAAAGTTAAGTTTTTTAATTGCTATAAAATAAACTCAGATGTACTTGGAGAGCAAGTATTAACTTCGATCCCATATGGACATCTCCATGAAGTCCTGAGGGACAGACAATGGGAACAGAATCCTTTTTCATTACTGCCAGCTTTATCCCCTTCTCTTCAGTGTGTTTAGGAAGATGATTTTGCAAGATCCGTACGACTGTCTGACCAGGTTTTCATGACTGCAGCTCAGCTGGGGAAGCCTGAGTGAAACCGGGCAGACATTCTCAAAATGGACTTCAAAGTCTGCCAGGATGCCTTCAACATTCTGAAGGCATGATTTAGCTGGCTACCAGAAGCATCCTGTTCAAACTGCCTTCTGCTACAGAAGACCTGTACATTGGAGTTTCACTGGCAGCTGAGCAGATGTGACTGCCCTCAAGAAGCAGGTCTCACTCCTTTCCTTTGCCTTCTGCAACCTTCTGGGCTCCTGTGTTTACACCAACTCTAGAGCTCATCAGACCTTCCTACAAACCAACTGAGCACCAGAGGAACACAAAGCTCTTTTTGGTGAGCCCATTTTCTACTAACGAAGCAATGAGCTAATGGAAGGCCAAACAAGCACAAGAGGACAGCAAAAGGTAAGATGCAGGGCACAGCCAAGACCTCTTCTTGTGAGCCACAACAAACCATTCCAATAGATTCTAAAGATGCTTTAGAGCTGTAACTGAAGGAGCAACTCCAGCATCGCTCTGGAGAAGAAACCTTTCCTTTAGAAGTAGTTTCTAGGAAGCTACTGAATACACAATTAAAAATTCAGTCAAAAGTACAACCGAATCAGCAAGTTAATCTGCTTCTCTGAATACAGCTTTACAGCCAATAGTGCAGACGGAATGTGATCCAGCAAGAACTTTCTAGTGGCTCCACCAGCCAGGCAAGATGCATTCTGCAGAGCTCTGCCAGGCTCTCCAAACATGCAAGAGGGCAAGGACTGGCAGGCACAGCAGTCAGTACCTGTGCCACAAACTCCAACCAGACAGCACTAGCCAGGCACCCAGCACAAACCTGACAGCCCAGCAGTAATAAGATCTGGGTAGTTCTTGGCATTACTCAGAACAGGCATTTAAACTTCTAGGAAATGTCACTGGAAGAAACCCAAGGTTTGGAGATTCAACATTTTTAACATTTATTTAAAAAGTAGCACAGATGTTTGGGTCCTTTCATGGATTTAGCACTTTGTGCTCAGCTGCACATTCACCACTAGCTACTAAAGCTCCATGTACACTGAAAATACCTCGTAAGGCTCAGTGAACCTGAGCAAAGAGAAAAAAGAAAAACCAAAAAAGTACAGTTGGACACCACCAGACTCTATCAAATAGTTCAGTGCACTCATCTCTATTCCTTCTCCTTTTCTACCTCTAAGGAATGGACATGTGGCCAATGACTAGGTCACAGTCCTTAACACCTAGGTAATCTCACACTCTGACCAAAGACAGTCTCATTTCCTTCACTCGTAATGACCTCAGAGGAATCTACCCAAGCTCACTGGCAGTCTGTTAGGCTGACTCATTACAATTGTCTGTTGAAGACAAGCTGCTGCGGAACACTGATGTTAGTTATTGAACTCCACATAATACTGAAACTGTCAATGGTGCCCAAATCTAGATCCCAAATATCACCGGCAGCTTAAAAATACAGGCTTGAGACACACAAAGCAATAAACGTCTTGGGCTGAGCTCTCTCTAGGACACGTGTAACCAAGGAACTTTCTGTACATTACCTAAGACACTCGATCATCCGAGAAGCGATCTTCTTTCGACGCATCATGCTGAACACCCATATTCGACTAATCCCACAAATAGCAGGTTCTGGAGAAGTTGAGCAGCACCACGCCTTCTGTCTTTCAAATATGACTTTCTCATTTTCTGAACTGACCTCTGGAACCTTCTCTTCTATAACTCTGTAGCCCTGCAAGTGATGTAAAAAATATTTGTCACTTTATAAAAGCATCACTAACAACTGAATAAAATAATTCTTGTGTAATTTATTTCAGTTAAACATACTTACTTGCTAAAACATCTTACCAAAGAGATTGTGTATTTGTGTCTCACTTAATTTCTCTTAAGTTTCAAAATTGGAACAGATGATGAAAGATTCAAAGAAAAAACCCTCTAAAGCTTATCCAATCTAAAATAACAGCAACAAGTAGTCCAATTCTTATTACCACCTGTATTGAAGTGTTTGCATCAATTTCTCTGACTTTGACTCAGATTGTTTTGCTTCTTTTCTGCTACTCCCAAGGGACAGCAGAAAACACCACAGCTTACAAAAGAACAGATTATTTGACAAAGTCCTGACATCAGTTGTTAGTACTGCAAGAGGCAGCACAACTTCGCGTCCTGCTCTCCACTGCACAGTTCTGCCCTCTGCTTCTGCTCACTGTGGAGGTGTTTGACCCCTCAGCGATTCAACTCAGTCCTACAGAGTACCCACTTTTCATCCACGTTGGATTTCTGCCAGGCAGGAAGCTGAATCTGCTTCTCAACAAGCAAGAGGAGAGCCAGAACCAGCATAAGAAAGAGGAAGAAAAAGTCCATCCTTTGGCTCTAGCAAGTTCTTAGATGAGCAGCTCTGAGCCAAGCAAACACCACACACGCGCCTCAGCTCGGTGTCAACTATACAAAAATGAGTAGCTACATTTCCGAACGGTCTGCCACCAAAAGTCTCCTCCTCCGTGGAAAAGGCACACATGGAATACTTACCTGCCAAAGAGCCAGACACCCTCTGAGGTAATTCTATAGTTTCAGAATGGCTGAAGAACACAGTCACTAAGCACTGACACAGATGGCCCTTCTCCAGTTTGGTCACTTACCCACTGGATATGTTCTGCAATTAAACAGCCGATAACTTTTTTGTCGTTAGAAATAAAAAGAAGAGTTTTCGTTCTAGAGTAACACATGAGTGGAGCTTGCTGAAATCCCAAGTCATTGTCTACCATTTCTCTAATTTCTTCAACCTGTTAAAATAAGTTTATATGCTGTTTAAGAAACCCATGTAAATATACATTTGTATAAATAGATATTATATTTGCAAAAAAGCACTAAGGTATTTAGAACACTCAAAGCTGTTCCAGAAGTTAGGGATTACCCAAAGTAACCTGCAACACACTGTTCCACATAAATGTTCCTTAAATAATACTCAGCTGGAAACAGGAGAAGCAGAGACCTCTAAGTCAGCTTCCATTAAGTCCAAGCTTCAATTATTCAAAGGCTAATAAAGAGAATGCAGATAATCACAGGAGTGGACTCTGGTATTCTAGAAGTAAATGAGATCTGTGCCAAAAGTTAAACTAGCTTAGCTGAAGGTTTCCTGTCTGTTATTTTTAAGGTCTTGAAAGAACTAATCCATGAAGGGTTTTGAGGAGACAATAACAAGCACAGTGCCAAGGCAGCTAGAAAGTGGATGCATTTCTTGTAAAGGAATGAATAACCGTCATTTCCTTCCTCCAGCTTTCTGTTCTTCCAGTAGCTCTGCAAAGAGTAACTAAAACTAAAAATAATATTTTGTGTAATATTAGCAAGTTTAGAAGAAATATTTAAACTCCAGCATGAATGTAAACAAAAGTTTATGCATGAGCTGCAATTTTACTGGGGGATTCTTGTACCTACAACCAGGCACTGAAAAAGCCTTTATCATCCCTCTGTCATCTCCAATGAGACAGAAATAAGGCGCCTTTCCTGTGCTGTGCATTAAACAGCACAAGCTTCTTCAACACACATTGTAGTTACATTAGTAAAGCAAAACCAGAATTACTGATGCTATGAATATATGAAATTAGTGCTGATCAAGTGAAAATTGTGTTTAAAAAAATGCTTTTAAATAACTTTTAAAAGGCATGATATCCCTTACTCTCTACTTTCTCATCTAACCTTCAGGTACCAGTCTTTTAATGACAAGTCTAATTAGCCAATTTGAAACACTAAGTAACTATTCTTGAAGTCAGTCACCCACAGTGATGTCAGCTGTAGGTCCTCTCAACTTTAGCCACACAGAACTACAGAGAACTCTGTCCTAAATTACGTCATTCGCTACTGCCTTCCTTGCCATAGGACGGGAGGTAAGCTCCACTTAGGTATTTCAAGTAATATTTTTCTTCAGTCATTTTAGTGAAAAAGGAACATGCAATAAATGTACTAAAATAAAGATAATACCACCAGAGAAACAAAACTTAATAAGTAAACTTGTCTGTATTAAAAACTGTAAAAAAAAAAGAAAAAAAAAAGAAAACTGGTACTTTCTTTTCAGTTCAGTAACTTGGAAAATTCTATGTTAGGCTAAAGAAAACCCACTACAGTCACGCCATCAGAAAGAGCTGTCCTGGGCATCAATTCAGCCTCCAGAGATCCCTTCCAGCCTCAACCACTCTGTGATCCTGTGACAGTGGTACTGTAAAAAAGCACCCACTGGTCACAGCAAATCCCCCACTAAACAGAATCAATGTCATGCTGCTGAAAACACAAGTGTAATGACGTATTAAGATGTATGAACACAGGCTGGCAAGACACCAAAGTACCCTGCTGCTCTAAGGCTCCACTAGTGCACTGTGCCCAGTTTTAGATAAAAAGTTTTGGAAGAGATGCGAGACATGGCACAAATGGAAGCAGCCTAGAGGAGAGTACGGCAATGATCAGAGCTCTAGAAAACGATATTTAGGAGTATAAAGCTAAAACCAGCAGATCCCATCAATCTCCTTAAGGTGAAACAATCAGAGTTTGTTCACGCACAAAAAAGCTGTTGTGGAGCAGAAAAGATGGTTGTTTCCCACAGCCATGGCACTATGATTTGCACCGATACGCTTATATTGCAGTACAGGAATTCTGCTGGATGTTTAGGGAAAATTTCCTCATGTTATGGATAGTGAAGCTCTGTAACAGAGTCCAAGGAGGTCAGAAAAACCTGCAGTGGTACAAGTTTTATCAAGAAGTTATCAGATGCATCATAACCAGAGCTGATCCTGCTCTGGACATGGGAAAGGACTAGATGACTTTGAGGCCACTTTCCACATAAATCTGTTTTTATCCAAAAAACATTTAGAGAATGGTGCCATATTCATACTGTGCAATAACGTCAATACATTTCAGTTTGTTTAAATATAGCAGGACGTTTATATTACACAAAATATGTGGCAGTCATTCAGCAAGTTTATTTTTAAAAATGTAAAAAAAAAAATAAAATAAAATTAAAACCCAGTTGGTTGGTGCTCCTCCCACCCCTGCCTTCCTCTCCTGCTCAGACCCATCCTCTCTATGAAGAGAGCAGCAGGGCGTAAGAGCGAGATGTCCAACCTCTTTGTGGAAAAAGCTGCAGAACCGCTGCAGCCCAGTCCAACTTCAGCTGCTCACACATAAATTATACAAACTGTCTATGAACATTCTCATTACTTATATTAAAGTATCAAACAAGGTAAGATACACAAGTCCAGTTCTTTTCACCATACCTTTTTAAGTGCATACTTTGGGTCATCAGGAAGAACCATTATTATCTTTCCATCAGGATATTCAGCCAAAATTCTCTCCTTTTTCCAACCCTAAATAAAACAAACACTTATCTAAACCATACACAAGATTTACTTTTACAAACATAAATTGCACAATATTGTTCTAGACACTGAACTAATGCAGAGACCTCACAATATTTAGCAGTTGCTTTGCTAGAGAAGGAAACTTCAGCTAGCATTTTAAAATGAGCACAACAGATATAATATGATCGTATTTATACAGTAATTTATACAATAGCCTAACTATATCTAGAAACAATTTGTTAAAGTGTCTTATAATTTCCCAAATAGTTGGTTTTCTTTTTTTTCCCCCAGGACTGCAGCACAAACTGAATTTTAAAACAGAAGTAGCAAATATGGCTCACATAACTGATTTCCAAACCAATGTAATACTTATTTTCCAAAGTCCAGTAAATGGGAAAAACCCTGTTTTATTAAAAGATTTCTTTTTAACATAGTTACCTCCACAAATACACACTCAGTTTTAAAGTTTGGCATGCGAAAGACCTCCAGGAGGTTCTAAGTGAACTGATTGGCATGCAGTTGCCCAAAATGTAAGGAATAGTTCATTTTGTTACTGATCATAACTGTTAAAGCCACAAGAAGGATACTAGAAAAAATTTTATAACTACCTTCTAAGAATCTAATGGGGAAGGAGGCTACGTTGTGTGTATCTGAAGTATAAACATACTCAAAAAAATAGAGGTAATTAACTCTTCTTCAGATCCACACTCGTGGTGAATAATGAGCAGTACCTGCATGGAAAAAAACAAAACAAAAAAGCCACTTAAATCTAGTAAGATGGGACTGGTAGATAACAGAACTGAAGTTGCTTTGATGGGACCTAAAAATACTGAATGCAGAAGTAACTGCAGCCACTAAAAAGGCTGATCTACAAATCTTACTCAAAGCAACTTTAAATAAAAAAGCCTTTGAAGAAACAATATTGATGGAATAATTCTCATTGAAATCTGTACCTTCCCATAAAATAACGTACAACTAAAGACCAAGCAATGGAATTTGGCACTGAATGAATGCCATATAAACTGCCACAAAAAATGACAAACTTAAGTGTTGCAATACTTGATCTGTATCTCATTTTAATCAGGCTGGTTTTACTCCCTTATCCCAAACAAGACATGAGGAGAATAATTTTAGAAACTTATCTACTTGCTGGTAGCCCTGGAACTATTTAAGTATGAGTTTAGCACCCATCATGGCAACACTTGCAACACAGACACCATTCCAATCCTGCCTGCTTTTCCTCTCAGTAGTAGCTGCACTAAATACCAACACAAATTAAGATCCTATTTGAATTTATATATATATATCATGGTTTGAACACAAAGGGCAGTAAACAGCAGTGTCACAATATTCCAGTAAGCAGAAAAGTGCAATTTATGGGATTGTGACATGCCTTTTGAGACAGTTAGAAAAGTTATCAAAAAATTCAGGCAAGGATTACTACTCTCCAACCACAAACACCATCCTCTCTCCATTTTTTGTCTTTTGCTGCCTTTTGGCTACTTGTTTGCCCTGCAAAAGCTTCCTATTGCCTATTTTAACCCAACCATGACCATCACTTAGCAAATAAATGCAATGTGTTTCATAATCCTACCATTACAGCCTCCAGAATGTTGCAGGCCTAATGCCGAAAATCCACCTCTAAATTTTAGGTTGCAGGCCTGATGCAGAAAATTCAACCCTAAATTTTAGGTTAAGGTATTCTGTTAATGTAATAGCCAGGTATTTCCAACAAAATGAAAACTGGGGGAAGAAAACATTTCTGAACAGCTTACTGCAGTATAACTGCTGTTATACTTTCAAGCAACAGTGTATTAGCAGAAGCCTAAAAATAATTCTGTAAAAAAATGCAATAATTGACTCTCTAATACTTAGAACTCATATTTTCATTATTGTCCACCCATTAATTTTATTAAGTGATCAGTATAATATGAGAACTGACCACATTCACAGGAGAGGTAGCTTCTAAATTGAAGGATTTTGGAATTTATTCAGAAATATATCTTTTAGATGAAGCTTTCAAAAAAGTTTCCGCAAACCCTAAGCTCATCCAAGATTTTTAGTTTATTTGGTTTATATCACAGAAGATGTTTTAAAGTCATATTCCTCTGTTACTAAAGCAGCTCTAAGAGTTTCAAAAAGAAAAACTAACATTTCACATAAACATCTGCATCTTCAGTATCCTTATTGTTCAGTCTTAGTAAGGAATGAACTGTGCTTCCTTTAAACCAAATAGAAGTAATGCACAAGATGGGTCACAGTTCTTATATCCTAACATTAACGCTGTTAAGGAAAATGTGCTACAGCTTCAACTGGAACTGATCCTAAATATGCTTTAGTACCTGTATCTTGCATGCAGTCTGAAGATTATTTTCCTTAACACACCTATTACAGTGTTTTGTTTCGTGTGTTGGTTTTTTTTTTTTAAAACCACACTATTAAAACACCTTGCAGACTGCTGTGTTTTGTTTCAATCACTAAGAACTAAAGCAGGACTCCTTAACTCAGGCAGATGGCAAAAACACCTTGTAAGAAACAAAAGCATTACATCTGCAATATACTTCAGAATATTCAACTGCAATGTTAGAAAATTTGCTTTTCCCTTCCTTTTAACTGACAATACTTTAGGGCATTAAGACTTACTTACGACTGAGAGAGATGCTAAAGCATTGGCACACATTGCTTGTGACAACCAGAGAAGTTAAAAGCAAAGCCACTGCTCCCACCAGGATACATGTTCTGCAAGGCGTGGAGTAAAAGACACGGTTACCCCACTCCTCCCTGACATGGAATCTGTGCTCCACAGGGATCACCTCCAGCCCCCAGCAGCAGCAGCAGCAGCAGCAGCAGGGCACGCACAGCCCCATCACCTCAGCGCCGCCGCGGGGCAGACTGATGCTGTACGGAGCACCTGATCAGGTGTCACAACTGCCGCGACACCCTCCTGCCCTCCCTGCTACTCCTAATTATCCTACAGGGATTTTTAATAGTTTGAGAACATAAAGCAATTCTGTGATGGTCAGTTAACTAATTTTTATTCTACCTCTAACTTTTCCTCCCAATTCAAATGAGATTAAAGACTGCTTCTGCTTGCTTACCACGGTGCAATGGCAATAGAATTACAGGAGAAAGAAATGCTTCAAAAAAGTGCAATTTTTTGCTTTGTATTGCTTTGCAATACAGTCGAGCAGCTGCTGCCACATCATGAAATAACACGGACAGTAATTACAACTACACTGTGTGGTACATTGCTTTCACTGGGCATTATTATATGCATATATAATTAATTACATAAAATACAGTTGGAAAGATAGCTCCAACATTAATTGCACCGTAGCTGACATGTTCATCACTCAACTTCACATGAACTATGATCTGCTTATAGTTTAAAATAATATCTGATGTAGATTTGCCTTTAAAAGCATAAGTTAGAAGACACAACAGACTGCTCCCCATGCACTTCCTAATGTTCTAAAAGAAATGGGATGGCAAACCTGCTATTTTTCTGTATCAGTCTGTCCTCCCTATTTCCCTAATTAATACAAATACATGAAAAGTGGTGGTGGTGGTTTTTTCTTATATCATTTTTTCCTCAAAAATATTGAGGTAGTGAGGAAAATGTGGTTAATGCTGTATAATTCTTGATCTTTCACATGTATGAAATTTTCCCCTAATAATCAAGTTTGGTATGAATTTTTGTGCCCTTTTACTCTTCATAATTTGTAGCAGAGAAATGGTCTACTGCATTCTTCTTCCTGACTCCTTCATCAAGTCAGAGATATTCTGCCTCTCTTTCCCACAAGTATAATATGAAGAATGAGGTGTTGACCGTAGAACACACTAAGACCCTCGGATGTAACTGTTAAACACTACC
The DNA here is from genome assembly GCF_000700745.2 of Antrostomus carolinensis. Classification (NCBI taxonomy): domain Eukaryota; kingdom Metazoa; phylum Chordata; class Aves; order Caprimulgiformes; family Caprimulgidae; genus Antrostomus; species Antrostomus carolinensis. The sequence continues at coordinate 1,741 of NW_010319168.1, read as the reverse complement.
CTCTGTTAAAACTCAGATTCTTACAGAAGACAGCTGATGTTAATAACTTTATTTGAAATATTATTAAGTTTTATATTGTGCAGATGTATCACTTTTGGAATTATGTAAATCAAGATAACCATGAAATCTTTCTAAGACAACATGAAGTTCATCATCATCTTCAATCTTGATATTATATTAACCTTTGGTGCCAAGAAATCAAATGTCTTTTTGTTTGTTTTAATCTGAAAATTGTAAGAACCTCACAAATGGGCTGTGATGCAATTACAGCAGAATAGCTATTTAAAACTTGTCAGATTGGACATAAACCCAAATAACAGCTTCTCCCACTTTCTTCAGCTCAAGATAGCCTTAGCTAAGAGAATAAGCTTGAAATACAAACATATTAACGGCATTCACATCAGGCTCCTGAATCTGCAGACATTTCCTAACTTAAGTGTTAGGCTTTGCAACTTAAAAACCATCATCCAGAATAATGTCTTCCTCTTAGAAAAATTCTGCAGAAATACTAAATTGATACTATGTAGTATCACAGAGAGAACACACAACTGATACTGGGTGGTATCACAGCTAGAGGATTTTATAGAAGTGAACCACGTATCCATCCCACAAAGTCATCCACCTCACTGGAGTTCACACTTGATGTGTATGTCAACACTCAATGCACGCACATGCCAGAATGGTGTATTTTTTCTGGAGACTTTCAGATGTCTGAAACCAGAAGGATAACGAGAGAGATTCCTACACTCGTCTGCAGTATGGGACATCTCTCACACTTACCTATACCTGCCCCAATACCATCCTTATTCAACTTGCATGCTCCTATTAACAGCAAATGGCACCCTTCAGAAAACCCCTATCAGTTCTTGCCAATACTCTGTTCCCAAATCCAGAAAATGTCATTAAACTTGCCGATTTTTCTCTCTCCACACAAGGCCTGCAATTTGTGTCTCCATCAGCCATCCACGGCAAAACAAGTATGCCAATACCATCTCCCTGTTAGCCTGTCCTACTTCTGGGGGCATGATGGAATTTCTAGAGACCTAAAAATAAACTTTTATTAGAAGAAACAAGGATGGCCTTAAAAAAACCAAACAAAATCATATTTTGTTGAAGACTGTAAATAATTATTTACATGCAAACCTATCTTCTGGCTACTCAGTACTTTAAAAAAAAACAACAAAGCAGTTGCATGCAGATGGGCAAGACACTAACAATAAAATCCATTTTCACAGTTCACAGGAAGAAGCTCTAGTATGATAATGTATATAGGCTTTCTTTTTGTTGATTCTCTGAAATAAATCATCAATAGAACTACCAGGCACGTAACAAGAGACACTCAAAAGGGAAAACAACTGAGAAAAGTCTTTTCAAGTCAGACTGGGACTGCAACGTATGTCAGGAAGAATGTGAATGACAAGAGAATGAAAAATGCTTCTAAGATACCTTGGAATGGCCTCCTAATCAACAATAAAGCCAAGTACATTAACTACATAAAAAAGAATATCTGGAGAGCTAATAAGTAACATACCAAGCTCAACCAGACCAGATGTTCCCAGACCACAAAGTCTAACCAAGAAGTTACCAAGACTTTCTCTAGTACAATTTTTTTAATCCCATGATGCTACTGTCCAGTTAACACTTTCTGTCAGGGAAACAAAGGTAGTTATAGTTTCAGCACAGTAACTACACACAAATACCTAGAAACTTATCATAGAATCATAGAATGGTTCGGATTGGA
>NW_010319167.1:0-858 GCF_000700745.2 Antrostomus carolinensis | reverse complement strand
GGGTTTGAACCCTAAAAATGAGCCTTTGGACCCTAAAAATGAGCGTTTGGTTCCTAAAAAACTGGATTTTGGCTTTAAAAAATGAGGGTTTGGACATCAAGAATGAGACATTTGGCCCTAAAATGAGTATCTGGATGATGAAATGATGGCTTGGACCCAAAAAGTGAAATGTTGGACCCTGAAAATAGAGATTTATGGTGCAGTCAAGATCAAAATATGAGTTCGAACCCTAAAAATGAGGGAGGGGACCCAGCGGCCCAGGGCGCTGCGGATAATAAAATCACGGGGTTTGGACCCAAGAATGAGCTTTTGAGACCTGAAAATGGGAGTTTGAAGCCTAAAAAAGAGGTTTTGGATCCTAAAAACTGAGGGTTTGGACCTTAAAAATGAGATGTTTGGCCCTAAAATGAGCATTTGGATCATGAAACGAGGGAGGGGAGTCTAAAAAATGAGAATTTAAAATGATAAATAGAGATTTTTGGTGCACTCATCACTACAATGTGGGTTTGAACCCTAAAAATGAGCCTTTGGACTCTAAAATGAGGGTTTGGGCCTTAAAAATGAGGGTTTGAACATTAAAAATGAGACTTCTGGCTTTTAATGCAAAAAGGCCAGAGATTTTTAGTGCAGTCATCACCAAAATGGGGGTTTTAACCCTAAAAATGATCTTTTGGAGGCTAAAAATGAGACTTTGGGCCTTAAAAATGAGGGGTTTTGCCTTTAAAAATGAGGGTTTGGACCCTGAAAGTGAGACTTTTGGCATGGGGATGGGCTGGCCGAGTGCAACCACCAGACAAGGTCACCATGGAGGATGGAGAGACTCAGACCAGCCGCGTGGCAATGCAGTCAGCTGTGCTG
>NW_010319166.1:0-12718 GCF_000700745.2 Antrostomus carolinensis | reverse complement strand
TCCCTTCCAAACCAAACCAGTCTATGATTCTTTGTAATCTCTGTTTGGCAGTAATATCACCATCTTTCCATTTGAGCCTAGCCTTTATTGCTGAACCTGCACGTGTTCTCCAGATGCTTTTCTGTGAATCCAGAGAAAGTTAGGGACATGATCCAAGGCCCTGTAAACTCAGAAGGAGGGGGTTTTTTTCTAGCTAGGAGGCTTTGGAATAAGCCTCTGTGGGTAATTTAGTCAGGTGCTTGTCAAGAGTTGCTTCATACCCCAAACACATTACACTATCACACTGTTGTCTGTCCTCAGGCTGCCTATTAATTTTTAGGAAGTCTTTTAAGTTGTTGGCTATTGGCCTATAAAGCTCTTAGAGGTTTGGGAGCTGTCTGAGACTCCCTCTAAATGAATCTGCTGGACTGGTGATCAGCAATGGAGCACGAGAATGAGTAGCGTTTTCCAGATGAGATGCTCAAGATTGAAACTCCCTGTAGAGAGTCCACATGTTAGGATTCCAGCTGGGGCAAAATAGCCTGATCTTTTTGAATGTGTCAAACAGCTCAAGGGGAATTTGTACTTAATCACGATTTTAGAAAGGATGATGGCTGAGAAGTCTTTATTATTGAGTGGTAGGGAGCTTATCTGGTTCAGAGTGTATTTCCAGTTTATTGTTTGAATCCAAAGCATACTGAACTAGTCTTAATACTGGCATAATGTTTTGGCTCATTCTACATTTAAGTGGACATGCACATACAAGTACTTAGAGGTTGACAGACATGTCTTAATAAAAAAGTAGCTCTCTGGTGTGTATATTTGGGTACACAGGGAATTTCTTCTAATGGCTTCTCACAGGAAGAACCATCAATTTCCCTTCTTGATCAAGGTGTGAAAATCTCTGCATTGATTCCCTTGATAAATGTGGGCTGATTTCCTATCTATTCACAGTTGTGATCATTTCTAGTGTATTGCTATGCCTCTATGTTTAAGTCGTGAACCTGTATAATAAAACATAGTTTGAATCTCAGTGATCCTGCCAAATCCAGTTAAGCATGCAGATGATTTGCTGACACATTTCAACAGCAGGCTCTTGGGAACGTGTCCCTGTAAATCCTCCTCTGTTATTTGTTTGGCCAGTGATGCTGGTTGTAAACAGGATACTACTTTGTGCTGTCTTGTGACTGCTGTTCAAACCATGATACGTTTGCTCAGTCTTCAGCAGAAGGAAACAGGTAGCCTGGGGAGTATTTTATAAGGGAAGATGTATCTCATCAATATCAGAGTTGCAAATCTGTAAGGAGCACAAATATTCTGTCACTAGGATGCCAATTCCCTTTTGTGAATTCCTCAATAATTACTGAGTAATATTTATTACAGAGCAGTGTACTAGGGAATAAGTGGGGGTTTTGTAGATGAGGACCAAAGTGAAGATAAGGTTTCATAACAATGACATCTGTTTAGCGTATTCATGAATGTTCCTGATGTAGGACAAATTAAGCAGAGATGGCTTTTAAAAGCCATCTTGTGGAAAAAATGCATAGTCAAAAGTGTTTGCAACTGATGCTAATTTGGGATGCAGAGCACAACTTTTTCCTCCTCACAAAACTGGCTACTGCTTCTCTACTGCTCCATGTGCACGTCCTCTGGCATGAGGAAATGCAATAAACAGGCTGGGTGTCCATCAAACTACTTTGACCTGATAGGACAGTTGATATTGAAAACATGTATGTAGGTTATAAATTCTTCAGAGTTTGGATATGATGTGATTGTGCAGGTCAATCCTATCACAATGGGACTCTTATCTCTGATTCAAGCTTCTTCAACCAACAATAATGCCTTCTATTTTACTAGCACAGGAAATTCTTAAGGCAGAAGAGACCATTAGGTTATCCAGTAAATGCACTGGGCTGTTACTGTCCTCCAGAGACCTGCATAGACAAGGATGATAGTGCTGGTTTGGGGATGAAAGAATTAAACTTAGGTCACACCAATACAGGCTCAGGTTCAATAAACACCTTTTCTGAGGGATAAAATCCCTCTGTGCAGTTAGATTTGCCTATTGCCACTGACCTTGGCTGGGATTTCTATGTCTTACAATAATACTGATGTTATTAAAACTGGCTACAATCTTTAGAATTATGTGCTATGAAAGTAAGTAAAAGCTAACTCTATCCACCTATCGTTCATAGTTTTCCTTGCTAAAGGAAACTGTACAATGAAAATGCAGAATGTACATATGTGTACATATATACATGTAAACTCATATAATTTAAATGCATCTTACATTTTTATTCTATGCATGTATGAATTAGTATATATACATATACATGTATGTGCATGCTATATTTTTTTTCTTTTCTGAAATTCCAGCAATGTGAATGTTAAGAGCTTTTAAAAATGAAGTGAAGACCTTGGGCAAAACCAGTAAAAGCAGTATAATCAGAAAATAAATGACTAGACTCTTATACCTAAATGTAGAATATCACAATTTTTCATTTTTGCTGTTGAATGGTATGAAGTTTGGAGCAACAGCTGAAAATTTCAGCCTTTACTCAGAACTTCCTGGCAAGTTTCAAGCCATTAATGTATTTTTCACTGTTTAATTATATTTAATGTTTTAGGACTGACTGAATTAAATGGGTATGGTAAGCTTTTAAAATTAATTGATACTATCTCATTTTAGTAAATGCAGGAATGGAATAATGCCCTAAGCTTTAGGCTGCCTACTAGTACATCGCTCTGAATATCCTTGTCCATAAAGACAGCAGTCTCATTTCCCTCCTTCTAGAATACATTAATATTTTATGGAGCAGAAAAACACAGAGTCAATAGACAATTTCATATTATGATCATAGTGACATAAAGCCCATTACTTGGCATGCTTTTCATCTCCAAAACCTCAAAAGCCTCCTTCCTGCACATGATTCAGGTTAGATCTTGCAGCTACATCCCTATTGTCTCCAGACATTTGGCTGTCTCACAGAGTGCTTTCTGCAGGGAAGTGGTGGGAGCTTGTCTGGCTACCTACAAACCGACCTGTGTGCTCAGGTATGCATGGTCTCACATGCTCTGGCAGATGTATTGCAGCAAGGCATGAAGGTCTGTGCCAGCAGCCACCAGCAATGCTTTGTGTAGTGGAATGGCTGCTAAAATGAAAGGGAAGAACTTACCTGGACTACTAATATCAACATGATATGAAATGTATTGGGCTATGTGGCTGCATTTATAAACATAACTAACAATGATTAATTAAGGACACTTAAGAAGAGGAGGAATTACTCTGAGTTTTGAAGTGCCAGGTAGTTTGCAGAATGAAGTTGAGAATTTGGATCAACAGAGCTGGAAATCAATTGGGCTCTGCAACGTGCTACATAATCACTACAGATGTTGGAGTGACCTGACCAGCCAGTCAGGTCACTGCCTCTACTCCTCAGAAACCTCTGTGGATTCTCCAAGTTCTGCACCATTGTGAGAGAAGTAGATTCTTCCCTTTCCCAGCTTGAAAAGAAGAGCATGTTGAAGCAGGGGACCAATGCAGTGCCCTGCCCTGCTTAACCTCCGGCTAATGCCTGTTTTGAGAAATCGAGCAGGGCATAGGCAGTCTGCTAGTTCTTCTCACCAGGATGAAATTTCAGCCAGTGTGTTTATCTTCAATCCCTATTTATCAAGTTGACAATATGTGAGAACATAAGAGCTCTACTCGTGTCAGAGCAGGGGTTTCAGTACCTCGGGTATTCAGCCTTTGACAGAGACTTTGGAAAGAAATGTCGGGTTTGGGTAGGCAGGGAGAGAGCACCGTATGGAATATACCCTCATAGCTTTCTTCCATGGCACAATGTTCTCTTCAGATGAATTCAGATAATTCTTTAATATATTTTTAGCTGTTGAACACAAAAATGACATGGAGAAATGAAAGGTGTTTCCTGTGCTCAGAGAAGGATGCTTACTGCAGGCAGCATTAGAGAGCTCAATTTCCCTGCTCCCCTTTTCATCCTGGCTTCCTGCCTGAAGTATCATGGCTCAGTAAGCTGTCACAAAGATAGCAGCCCTTTTATTTTGCAAAACAATCCACAGTTGTTGGTTTCAATTTGATATTTGTTTTGCTTTGGTGTTTTCCTCCAATATTTCCACTCTGCCACTTTCAGAGGCTTCTTTTCTGCAGTCTTAACGTCTTGGCCCTGGTTGTGGCATGTGTGTACTGTGATTGATTGTGTATATTAGGAAGGTTGACTGTTGTTTGTTTCACTATCAATAAATACGTTAGCAAACAAGATAAGCGAGGACCAGAAGACTTGCTATAGTAATTACTGTAGGTTCAGATAAAGCATGTAGCATTGGAGCCTCACCATAATGAATCCTTGTTGGTACAAAACAGGAGATTCATTATATATTAGATGTTGAAATCTTTCCACAGCCAAATGGGAAGAATTGCAAAAGAAGAAAACACCTAGTTCTTTAGGGCAGCATGTGTAGCATTTCAAATAATGAGAGCGTAGTTAGTTCAAAGCACCAACTTTTAGCTGAAGCACTTTTTTTGTGGATCCAGGGACATCAAAGCTTCTTACAAAATTGGATCAATTTTTATGAAATCTTCTTATGGGAAAACACAGCAGCAGCAAAATTTATTTCACTCCAGCACAAAACCTTTGGACAGTGTTTCTTACACCTTCCCATTTTGAAGTGTCTTCCTCTTTTACTTAAACTGCAGTTAAGTCCTTGAAGTTAAAACAAATGTTTTCCAGACACCTTTAATGTTCTTCACTATCTCTTCCATGCTCTACATTTCAGGTTTTTTTCCTAATCCCGGCTCAACATCCCTCGTGCCTGTTTCTTCATCTCAAGCTGTTTCTTTTCATTGGCTCCCCTGTGCTGAACTGGAAAAAGCAATTGCAGAGGAAGTGTCGCTGATCCCAGCATGGTCAGAAAATGTCTTTGCTGAACTAAGAGCTTTGGACTTAGCTGTGCTAACCAAGTAGTCTCATAGTCTTGGGACAGCCAAATGGGAACAAGGGTTTTGTTTTGTCAAAACAAAGCAGAGGCACATCCCCACCAAGAGAGAGACCTCTCAGTCAGAGAGGTACATATGAGTTGCAAAGCCGTTTTCTCAAACATGAAGGCTATTTTATTTTATTTTTATTTTTTAGTATGGTCAAAATTTTTATATTACCTATTTCCTGCAAACAGCTGAATCATTTGGTGGAAATTCCAAATATTTAAATCTTAAATCTTAACCTCAGAACATGTTTTGTTCAGTAGAGATGTACTTTCTTAGAGATCCGATTTTGGTAGGCTCTGGTTTTACAGACAAAGGACTAAAGAAAGGAGGAGCAAGCAGGCAGAGGCAAAACGACCCTGACACTGAGGTTTCATAAACATGAGAATATCTGTGAAAATATAAAGCTGAATATAGCAATTTAACTAGAAGAATAAAAAGCCAAGAAGTTTCTATGTCAAAACCAGGCTGGCTCTTCAATGTAAGGTGAACCTCATATTCTGTATGTTTTTCTCCCTTCAGTCTCTCATCTGTAAAATCTAAAAGCTCTAGGAAAAGATTAGGACCTTTTCTTAGGGGACATGATGGAACTGAGGTCCCCCTGTCCTACATTGTTTGGGTCAGAGAACCTTTTAGATATGATTAATTAACTTCTGGTGCAGTTAAAAGCTCTTATAACAATCAAATATTATCTGTTCATAGCTTGTAGGTTTGTATTGTTTTAAGCAGATTCTTATACCCCAAAAGGAAATAAGCAGCAAGTTGCTACAAGATATAATTTGAAGAAGTGCAAAACATTTGTCACAATTTTAATTAAAGTAACAGTTGCTCAGTGTCTGCCAGACCTACCCCCTAGTCACTGTTTAACTAGTAGTGCAGGGGATGTTTATACCTGCAGCAGGTGATGTAGTTGTCTGTTCCTGCATAATTTTAACAGTTCCTCATGCATGTGATTAAGATTTGTAATGGCACTAATGCTCTAAAAAGCTGTTCTGGAAACTATGCAACAAGAATTTGCAGTCCTACCTGTTATGTGTACCATGGGAAGTTTTTAAACCCAGCAGGCAGAAGAAGAAAGTACCTTAAAATAAGTTATTTTAACACTGAAGAGGCTCTTGGAAGCTATTTGCGAGCATTATCCAGCTATCTTATCTCAAGCATCAATTTCTGCAATGAGATGCAAGGAACAGGGGAACAAGATGAACCTTAGTTACCTTCAAAGGGTGGGGAAAGTTTCACAAAGAGGATTAAATATAGGACAAACGCAAGAGACCACTGAGAAGAGATTAACAAGCATTCAGTACCCGCATCAGAGGTGATAGCTGAAGTGGTAGAAGTTATTTTGCTTTAATTGAGACTCCCTGATGCCACTGCAGAGTCATTTAGGTCACTCACCCTCTCATGCTCCTCATGTGGGAGTGATTCTGAGGGACTGTAGGTTGGTACAATGGAGTATACGGAAAAGCCAGAATGAAAGATATATTGGAGGTACCTTAAAAGACAGTCAACTTCAATGCAGTCCCACATTAGTCATGGCATTATTTGCTGCTAGCCTAACTTCTGAGCCCCAGGCATGCGAGTGACATCAGCTTTTGTCTTAAAAGCATTGCAGAAGTAAGGTGCATGTGGCATGAGCCTGTAAGTTAAAATAAATGAGTTTTAATGAGGCCAATGCTTATACCTACATGCATGTGGAGTAAGAGCATGTAAACCAGAGTTGTCGTTTTGGGTTTTCTTGAGTTACAAATCAAATCAGTATGTCCTGAAACAGAAGGTATGCTGTGGTGCAAGACAGCAGGGAGATGTAAACGGTTTCAAATGAAGGGGGACCTGTGCAATAGTTTAGAAAAATCAGTAGCTCTATAGTAATTTGGTCTTAATCTTGAAGTTTAGTGGGGCTATGATGCTCCTGTGATTTATCTGGAATCAGGTAGATGGAGAGGGGTGGGTAAAGTTTCAAACGCTATTTTTGTGGATCACTGACAAACTGAAGCTGCTGAGTATCTGTGTGTGTAGAGACTGTACTTGAATTATGTGTTTTATACAGGAGAGAGTTTTGTCTCCTGTCATGCTTTGTTTAGTTTTACTTAGTATTTGTCTAAACATCACTTTTTCAGAGCAAAATAAGTAATATTAATATAAACATAAAAAATTTTGACTGTTTTAACTTCAGCTCTAAGAATTTAAATAAATCAAGTCACAGGAGAATTTCATAAAAAGCTTGTATCCTTCCTTTGTTTAATGGTTTAACGTGGGTAAAACATTTGTTTTCATTGCAAAGAAACTCCTCTGGCACCTTCAGCAGCATGAAAGATCAAGTCAGGAGAATAAGTTGTCCAGAAAAGCAATTACTTAGCAAGTCACCCATCACTGTAGGTTTGCAAAGAGAGTATGGTTGACCTCACGTTCATAGCAACATAGGTTTCATAGGAAAGAGAGAGAAGCAGTGTCCTAGCTATCCAAAGGTGACCCATTGCACTGAAAAGTCAGCACACAATTCAGTGGTGAGTGAGGGCTGCTTTGAGGGTGGAAGCACCTGTAAAAAAGGTGTTTCTGGATGGAAGCAATTCCTTCTCTGTGGGAAACCCTCGTGTGATAATAAGTCAACAAAAAGCCTTTAGTATTCGCCTTGAGTCTCCAGCAGAGCACTGCGGTTGAAACAACAAAGCTGTATCTGGAAAGTCCTCATGTGTGCAGTGGTGTCCAAATTAACAGGATGGCATTCCTTGGTTTTGTGTGTCTATCAGATATTTGCATGACTGATGGACCAGAAAGGGCACAGCAATACTTCCGTTGACACTGTGTACCTCTGCCTTAAGATGTCTTTTCTCTGATTTTCTGAAGTTTGTTTAACTGTGGATTGGAGCTCTGTAGGACTAGACTATTGCAATTATCTTCAGCTCTGGCTTTAGGGAGTGAAGCTCCGAAGAAATAGCTCTGTATTGTAAAACCATTATGATCTTAAACTGTAGTACATGGCATAATTCCTGGAGCAATTTCAAAATTATGTATCATCAAATGCCATGTCACGTCCCTCATAATGGTCATTAACAATTATGTCCCACTGAATCACAGAAAACAGTGAATGTGGTACTAATAGAGCAGAAAAAAGTCTTTTCTGGTTTACGAGTCTTGTTCGTTAATCTCTACAACGAACTTTGCAGTTTAGCACTTGCAGGGAACTTTGTTACTCTGTAGCTGTGTGCTTGCTTTTAGTTTTAAAAAAACATCAATTCTAAAGAAAATTTTGCTGCTATTAGGTGTGCAAATATGATAATTTATGCAGGACAAGTATGTTATCTGTTGAGGTCAGCACTCCTCTGCCTTGTGTTCACAGTGCCTGTAAAATCCAGACAGCAAAAGCCCTGGTGTGTGGCCACACGTAACCATTGACCAGTCTAGCATGGCTTTGCTGCTGCGGGAAAAACCGCTATACCATGAAGTGGAAGAAGAGTTGCCAGATCTCACAGGCTTAAGATTTTTCTAGAGCAATGATTATGTACTTGCACTGGCAAGAACTAGCCTGATGAACAGATGTGTTCTTATCAGCACTCCTTTATTGCCAACTCACAGAGTACTTTTGCAGATACCAGGGAAATAAACATGAACTGTCTGTAGAAGCGTTCAGGTAAAAGCTAGCAGAATGTTTCTTCTGTGCTACAGTGACATTGTTGGGGAGGGAAGAATTGTTTTTAATGGGAATTCTGAGACTGGCTCAGAAATGGGTACAGGAAGGAGAGTGAAGCATCAACACAGAGTGGTCATTTCCTAGGAAAAGCATTACATGACAGAAAGGACAGTGAGAGGAATGAGCAATAAGATAGACCAGAAAACCAGATTCCCACACCCGTGCTGATCACGTCATAATTATGGAGAAAAAATGAAGCTCTTGTTTCTGTTAAAGTCACACCAGTCATTTGATGAATAAGGACACAAAAGACAAATAGCAACTCAATCTAAATACCACCCCAGAAACAGGGGACCATTTCTTTTTATTTTTAAGTGTCTAGTGATCTCACCACATGTTAGTGGGAGTTCTTCTTGTCTTAGTTTTCAAAGCTAGACTCATAACTGGAATAAATCGACGTTTTAAGGTGTGTGGGTGCCTTTAGTTGTGTGTTTTGTAAACACTGTATGCCCTACAAATTTGATCTTTTGAGTTATGAGACTGATTTTGTGTACACACTCTGCCTACAGGCCATGATGTTTGATTATCATATATAGGGAAAATAAATGCATACTATTCTAGTAACAGTTTCTCACCATCAAACTCTAACTGGTTGACACTGGATATCAATCTGACTGCATGGGAGTTTGTCACCTCATAAGAGAAACCTCATTTATGTCGTTAAGTGGATGATCTATTAAGCAACAAATGTTGTCATATGAGTTTGTTACATCTCACAGAAGAGTGGTCAGCTGAGCTGGTCACAGGGATTTCTCTTGACAATCGTGTAAGATAAACCTAGTTGAAATCTCTCCTTTCAATGATTTTCTAAGAATTTTCTCTTATATTGAACTACGGTGAAGTTAGCAGTGTTGTAGAACTAATGTTATCTCTACTATTTTAAACAGTACCATGTCCAGCTTTTAGACACATCATTTATTATGAACTTGGCTTCCTATTTGCTGAGATTTAAGAGCACCTCAGTATCCCATAGAGCATTCTCTTTGAAAACCCAGCATAACAAAAAGGACTTGTAATTTTAGACCCTCCAAATTGGTAACATGCCCTCAAAACAGAAGAAATTGTTTGGCATATATCTTTAATGTAATAGTTCATAATAATGAACACATTCTGTTCTTCAAAGAGCTTCTTAGCCTACTTTCTGGCAACATTGCTACTCTGTTTTTCTATAGATTTTTTTTCTTTCTTTGTGTTATTTCTAATGATCTCATATAAAGGTGGTCATTTTACTTACCTTGAATATAAATTATTTTTAAATGGTGATGATTCTGAATAAGAGTCCATTTTTTTCCATTAAACCCCGGTCTGCAGCTATTCTTTGGTGTAGGCTGTGATTTGTGGAAGTAAAAGTAGATGTAAAATTTAGTCAAAAGATTTAAAAAATTAAAAAATCCAATATATTGTTAGAATGACTCTAATATCTTTACAAATTCAAAACACTGTTGTGTTGTGACCTTTCTCATCTTGTTAACTTGTTTCTCCAAAGTGCTCTGACCTTAATATAATGTATTTGCTAAAATGTTTTCTCTAAATTGTCAAACTACTGCCATACACAATTCTGTCTTAATGGGTCTCCACAACGTCAGCCAGCAACTTTTTAAATACCATCATTACAGTGTGTTACTGCACAAGCATCTTCAGGTTTTTTACTAAAACTGTCATTTCCTATTTTCTTTCAGCACTGTATCATTATTATGTTGTTCCTCGTTAAGATCCTGTGCTTCTTCTGAACTTTCTTTTTCTCTTCTTCATTTTTTTATGAGAGTGGCTTATAAATGTCACATTCCTCTTTCAGCAAACCCTATCTGCACTCACATCTGCCATTTTCCTTCTTTTCTGAAATGGAAGATGTTGTGCAATTGTTATATATTTTTTTCATTTCCAGATTCCTTCTAATTAAAAGTTAAAGAAGTAAATAGAAATCAGAATCTGCCTTGAGATTATTTCTGGTTTTGCTTATGTTGGTTTTACTGCAGTGTCATTCAGTTGATGTTGGCAGAGTTATTTCTGATTCATACGAGTGTAAATTCATAACCAGAACCACACTTTGAGGCCTCAATCCAGCTAAGCATTTAATTCCCTTATTCTCCATAACAAGTTTATGCAAATATTTTCTTGGTTGGCTGGTTTTTTTTATTAATGAGTATGATGCAGGTCCTGTGTGTTAACAGGAAGCTGTTTGTTGTAGGGTAGCTTCAAAACACGTTGTTAGAGGATCTAGGCAGAAATAGTGATCTTGAAAAGCTGCATTCAGCCACAAACCGTGGTACCTTGTCAGCTATCATGAAGCTAATGAGTTTTGCCAAAATTGAGAAGAAAGAGATGGAAAGACACTCAATTATTAAAGGATGTGATACTGAGTAAGAGGAGGGGACCATTGTCAGAGGGATAACACGGGAGAAAATTCAGAAATGCAGGATGTCTCAGAGATGGAGTTGAGGGAAATTCTTGAAAGACACGTGCTTACTTTTAAGTAACTATTTTCCTTGTCTAATGTCTGTTAAAGTTAGTGTGAATATTTGTACTTAAATTTAGCATTTGTTATAGGAGTCTGTGAGGCTGGTGTTGGAGTCTTTCTGTGGCCTTCATCTTCAGTTCAGGATCACCTCCCATTTCCCCTAGCTCTGATAGTTTTTTTCTTTTCTTACACTCTGCCTTCCTTCTCTGCTCAAAACCTCATAGCAGAGATACACATCTTCTCCCAACACCCACTGATTTCACAGAAAGTCTCCCCAAGCCCAGAAGTAAACTACCATACTGTCCCAACAAGGCAGAAAACTACATTACAGTGCTTAGTCTGAATTTAGACAATATTGAAGGCTGATCACTTGAACAGCATGTCCATCCACTGTTTGATGTGGGTACTGGTATAATTTTATTCATCAATCAAGGCTTGTTTCTATTATTTACTGACTTGATTCAGTGTTCTTTTAAATCCACTGTGGGATAAGCTAAAAGAAACATTATAAACGTGCCCTTTAAACTGTTGCTGTAATTAAGTTCTAGAACAACAGCCAGATAAACCATTCATGCAAGGCACGGATGCTCTGGTTTCCAAGTAGTTTTTGAGGATGACTATGTCCTTCTCTGAATCCTGAAGCAATGGCTAAAGAAAGGATTACAGCCATGAACAGCACGCAGTTCTTTTAAAATGCTTTAGATGTGAGTTGCACTAGATTTTTGTATAGGAGTCACACGTTTAAAAATTACTTTCCAACTCCTGATAAGCTGCCCTAGGTGACCATGAACTAAATTATTCAGTGCAAAAATTAACAAATAAGGGAGGTCTTTGATGACTTTGTCAGAAGATGAGCATTTGCTACCAGTGAGCCCTCCCAAGCTCTGCATGCTTCAAATAAAAGCACAGGAACGGCGGCAGCTTTCTGGGAATGAGCGAGGAAGGAGCTGTGTTGCCACCATCAAAATGTCTCTGTGGTTGACAGGTTCTGGAGTCTAAAGAGAATGTCATATTTGGGGGAACTTTGTGGTATCTAGTTATTATTTAAATATTTGGATATGAAACTTAAAGCCTGACAGTGAGCCACAAATTAGCAATTCTGGTCATGGCTGTATCTTCCTTTTCTCTTCTGTATTGAATTTGTATGTATAAATTAGAAGAGCATTTCATCCAAGCTACACTTATTAATTATTTGTCTGCTTCTCGCAGGCTTCTCTTTTTAGTGATATACTCTTGGGCTTCAAGTTAAATGTGTAAAATAACAGGGACTTGCTGGTAGGGTGTTTTATTTTAAAGTCTAAGACTTTTGAAATTCCTAACCAAGTTAGTAGAACTTACTGAAATGCTACAAAGTTGTAGGTTGTAGAGGTGTTTTTCCCCTCTTGAATTTATGTTGCCTTTCTTCCTGATGATTGAGTGCTGCAAAGATGCTGTGAAGACTTGGAGGAGGGAGAGGTTCTTCAGGGGGCAGCTTCCAAATCTAGCCAGGGACTGGGTCATCTGGCACAGGTACCATCCTCTATGGGAGGCTGCCAGGATGGGGTAACTTGGTTAAGATATAGATAATATATCTATATATATCTATATTTAAATA
>NW_010319165.1:0-241 GCF_000700745.2 Antrostomus carolinensis | reverse complement strand
ACTGCTGCAGGGTGCTCTGAGCGGGGCAGGAAAGGGGCTGGCACCCCCCTTCCATGCTCAGGTGCCATAGAACAGGGGACAAGGCTCTATGTACCCTAAGTGTTAATAAAGCCCCTGTTACCCCGTGGGGGTCAGTGTCCCTCCCTTCCTGCCCACCCTAAGAGGGGCCGCTGGGACCAGGCTGATGGAGAGGAGCACTCACAGGGTGCCAGGCTGCCACAGAACCCGCAGAATAAAAGTT
>NW_010319164.1:0-5080 GCF_000700745.2 Antrostomus carolinensis | reverse complement strand
TCCAACACAAACCATTCTGTGATTCTATGATATCTTGCCATCAATGGGCCAAACAGAAGAAAATAAATGATCATTTCTACCCCAAAAAGCCTGTATTTTCAGACATTTGGAAGTGTTTAAATCAAAGTAAACTGATGATGAAAACTTGGTTACACATATAATTCTCTAGAAGTTCGTTTCTTCAAGTCAGAGTGATGCTATAATATATTCAAGCTTGTAAATTTTTCCACATTAAAACCCCCTTGTTTTTGCAAAGGCTTATAGTTCCATTCTGTTTATTATTCCTACATTTCTGTCTTTTGGTTGGCTGTTTCAGTGGAAGACATAATTCAGCATACTCTGTTTTGGAAACAAGCATTTTTCAAATCTCAACCAGGAATTCAATATTCTTCTGCTGATTTAACAGATTCTCCACTAAGCTTTCAGAAGCTAAGTTGCCTCCTGAGGGCTTATGAAGATCTTTTGCAATGTTAACATAATAAGTCATGTTGTTTTCTGGACACTATTCTTGTAAATACCTCATCATTAAAAAAACACAACAGCCGATTCCTTTTTTGAGAAGGCACTACTACACTTTTACTGCAATGAACATGTTTTTCATACAACAGAGAAAATTACCTCTTTAAGGCTTCTCCTGAAAAGCACAAGTCAAGCATAACTTCTAACAACATTTGCACAATGGAAAAAATAAAATAGCAAAATGTTTTTAGATTTGCCAAGTAGCAGAAAAGACAAGCACAACAGAATATCTGACTGGAAGCAAGGGTCAGATTCAAAACAAAATAGTACCTATTTAAGAGCTATAGTAAATAAACTGAAAACTAGAGAAAGTAGAGTGAGATTTTAAACTAAAACACACTGGAACATTGAACAAAATTCTAGTTCAACATCAATTAAATGTCAATACTTTCACCTTTTAAGGAAAAGTTGCACTAAGAGAGACAGGGAGATCACGATGTTGTTAAAAATGCTGTAACAGATGTTCAAGGGCCTGGGATGGCAGTATCTGTCAGAGCTGATTTTAAGAGGCTTGTAACATCATCTGTCAGAAAGAAGACTCATAACATGAACTCGTATCCCAAGGCAGAAAGGGAGATCAAGACTGATTCACATGTACAAACCTGCCACAGGCAGCACTCACCTACACAATATTGAGAAGGTCAGCTCCTACAGTAACCTATTCTTTCAAATAAGACTCACAAAAAGTGGCTTACAACAGCTCAAAAATGAGAGGGAGGTTAAAAGCAAAGGATTCACAGGTTTCTTCTGAGAGATCATACTTTAAAAGCAAATAAGGAAAATTTTATTATACATTACATAGAGATTTCTTATCTTTCAGAATACTTTTCCTATCTCATTTTAAGTTCCAGGGACAAGGTGGCTCTACATGTACCAATCTGCTTCCTCTAAGTTTGCACATGTGAGCACTGTTGCCAATATCTGCAGTAAGAATTTTATATCCTTCCCTTCAGATGCTGTCTGCACATTTTCATTACAGGTCTTCAGAAAAGTATTCTATACAATTACACAGTGTAACCTGAGATTGCACAGAGACGTATTAAAATGTATCAGTCAGAATACTATATTCCCCCAGTTTTACATTATAAAGCACCAGCTCACACAGGCAAATGCCAAGAGAATCTGCCAAAACAATGAGAAACTTAAAGTCATTAGAATAATTCCTTAACTCATTGATATTATATTACTGTTTAATAGCTCAATTTCTAGTATTTAGCAAATCAGTCAGAAAACAGAAGGAACTCATTGGGGTTTTCTGCAGCACTGCTGGGTGGATCCAGGTGTAAAACAAGCTTAGAAATGGGAAGAGTCTTTAGGCTTTATGTCTAGAGTCTGGGGTCACCAGAAGGACCGAGCACCTTCCACTAGAGGCCACTGCTGCCCAGAGGGAGTCTGCAGCTGCCCTCTGCGGTACCCAAGGGCAGCTGTGGAGTCCCTCTGGGCAGCAGCAACCTGATGTCAGGATGCACTCCCCCCAAAAAAGCATACCTCATCACGGTAGAGCTACACTTAATTCATCCAGGAGATTCTAAGGAACCGCTAACTGGGCAGCTGAGTCAAGTTATTCAGTCTTCTGACACACTTGTGTGCTTCCCGAGTTCACTGCTCACCAGATAAACTACAAATAACATGGGAGGAGAAGCCCGGTTTACGAGCCAGCACACTTGAAAGCATGATGAGGAAATCAGACGAGCACTGAGAGCTCATGTTCATGGGCCATATGGCAGCAGCATTAGCAACGATTTATTTTCGGAGAAGCGGTGATGGGCTTGGCTCATGACCATTCTGGGTTAACCCCGTGCCTATGGCTTTTTAACAAGACTGTATGCAGGGAATTTGCCCGGACTATGTGGGTACTGAGAATGGAGCCACTGCAGAGGTGATGGTAAAAATGCTCAGTGCTTAAAGGAGAGAGGAAAACTGTTAAATTTGCTTTAAAAAATTGGCAATGGTGAAGCCAAGGAGATTCAGAAACGGAAAAAGGAGAAAAGAAAAATTATGGCTGATGTTCTTGGCATTGAAAGGTCTCAGAGAAACAAAATTTATGCTAATACTAAGTATCTGTCACTGCATTTGCTATCAAGCTAAACAGTTCCAGTGGAGCCTAAAGGCATGCCAAAACCAGCTGGGTGCATGTATTGTGTACTCATTGAGTTTATATATACTGGTGAGATTGAAGCCTTTAGCATATTCCAAAGCTCAGAGCAATATTTTTATATTTGCACCTTCTGATTTTGTTTGCAACTACCAGCTGCATTTAGAGAAGTCCAAGGCAGTCTGCTCACACTTCATCAGAAAGAGATGCAGCTCTTACCACAAAGAGATCTTGATGGGACTGGAAAGATACTATCTGTTAAAGAACTACCATTTAAAATATACTGACTTAAAGAGTTTTTATAAGAACTTTGGTTGAGTGTGTAATCATAGAATTGTTTGGGTTGGAAGGGACCTTTAAAGGTCACCTAGTCCAACCCCCCTGCAGTGAGCAGGGACATCTTCAACCAGATCACATTGCTGAGAGCCTTGTCCAACCTGACCTTGAATGTTTCCAGGGATGGGGCATCTACTGCCTCTCCGGGCAACCTGTTCCAGTGTTTCAGCACTGTAATTGTAAAAAATTTCTTCCTTATATTTAGTCTAAAATTACCCTCTTTTAGTTTAAAATGTATTACCCCTTGTCCTATTGCTACAGGCCCTACAAAGAAGTCTGTCCTCACCTTTCTTATTAGCCCACTTTAAGCATTGAAAGGCCACAATTGAGGCCTTTTTCCAGAAGATCTTACTAATTGTTCAAAATAACACATGTTTCACAGTTGATTATTCCATTAACAGAAACTCTACATTGGTGACCACTGAAGAACTTGACTGATCAGGTTGGATGTGCACACCAAACATCACAGCAGTAGTATTGCCCAACCTTGTTGTGGCCAATAAAATAGTATTTGTATTAACAGGATAAGTCTGGTTTCTTCATACTGCCCTGATCTATGTGTCATTTAAACTGTAGATTCTCTAGAGCAGTCAGGATCTCTGTACAGCAGTGAGCAAGCACAACAGTCTTAGCTCATGTCAAAGGTTTTCTGCGATATGGTGACACAAAGATGCAACAAAATGACATGCTAATAAAATAATTAAAATGGCTGTTCACCCATGCACAGCCATGACAGTTTTATAATTATTTGATTAGTCATCTTTTGCCTCAAACAGCAGGCTTCATTATGTGAGCAGAGGCACTTTGAAATAAGATACATGCATAAAGGAGACCAGCATGAACAAACATTCTAAGCAGTTAGTAAAAGCAGTATTAAAACCAATTGATTTAAACTGAGACAATGTTTATCAAACTACAGGAGGCAGCTTTTCTACAGCAAAATTTCTTTTATGAGATCTGAAAACTCAAGCTTTAAAGAGAGAGACACTAAACCAGTACAATGCTACTGATGCCACAGCCACAGGAAAAAAGTCGAGTTAACAGACCATCCTGCCTCAAATCTGGCCAACGTTGGCTCCCAAAGCCAGCGTAAACCAAGCGTTTATTAATAGTTGCAAATACATAAAATGAGTAAATTCCATTGCACATGTTTATAGATGCTGAAACTCAGAAATTATTAATCCTTAGTCATTAGACTACAAATGTTATGGTTTTGCCTTGACTCGGTGCCATTTTTGTACAAACGAACAGCTAACACAAAGCCGCGCTGGCTGACAGCAGAGCTCTGGCAGTAGAAAGGTAACACGCTGGCACACCTCCACTTATAAATTTTTACTGAGCTACCACATGGCACATCAGAATTCACATACATACCAGCTGAACAATTCAGAATTTAAGGGCTGTCTGTCACTACTACTTACTTACTGAACTAGGTATCTCAGTGGTTAAAAGCCCATCCAAACTACCCTACAGCTCCTATCCACGGAGTGGGAAGTATCTAACATGTCAGAGTTCAGACCAGAGCAAGGGTGGCTGAAAAGGTTTTGCATGGTGAAACTTGTTACCATTACAAGAAGGAAAACGGCTTCTTAATAACTCAATTCTTTAGTTATTTTCTCTGCATATCCATTTAATTTTCTGGGTGCACACACACCATCAGTAATCAACTTTTCTACTTTCTACCTTTGTAGTTGGCACAATTGTATAGCGACCTGCATCTTCCCCAGTGTGATTGAAACAAGGCTAATGTTCAGCCTTACACGTGCCCTTTACTGTCTCTCAACTAAAGAACTTGATAACCTACTAAGGACTCAGAAGGAGATTACTATGCATGAGAATAACTCATCAAGTATTTACATTCCTTAAGAAAGCTAATGGACAAATCCACATGATAGAAGACTCCAAGCACTCCCTGTCATTACAACTAGCCAACAGGAGGTCCAAGTCTTTAAAACATATGTGAATGAAGGGCTGCTTTATCAATGGAGCATCACTACCAGACACTGTACCAGCAGCAGAGATTTTGATGAAGCCATGACTGAAACAGACCTACAGATATCCGAAAGACATTTTTAAGTGAGCTCAGGCTATGTTAGAATATTTTCATAGAATCACAGAATGTTGTGAGTT
>NW_010319163.1:8277-20128 GCF_000700745.2 Antrostomus carolinensis | reverse complement strand
AGGAGATGAAGGAGGAGGGCAAAGGAGAGGCCTGGGGGCAGCTGGGAGCTTGTTGGGGGGCAGGTGTGGCAGAAGAGGGTGGGTTTGGGCCAGGCCAGCTGGGGTGAGGATATCCGGGCGAGTGGAGCTGCCTGGCTGGCCGGGAGCAGCTCAGCTGCAGGCGATAATCCCAGGAGGTGGTAGGTGTCTGCTTGTGCTGACTCTTGTGCAACTGGCCTGACCAAATGGGTGCGTTTCAGACTGTCTGCCCTTGGCCGAACTGTATCCGGTTTATGGCCAGAAAAGAAAAAGGAAAATCTATCTCATGCACAAAGCACATGGTCCCCTAAGCTGTGTTCTTGGCTCTCAGTGGTGGGTTTTGAACTTGGGTGGTTGTTGAGCCTTTGTGCGCTTTGGTATCTCCATCTATGAACTTGAGATAACAGTTGGCTTCATGCAGGGATTAATTATCACGTCTTGTAGTCATGTATTTGTTTATTTGTTTTTACTATAGATTACAGCTGGAGGAATTCTAAACAGTCCACCTCTCCTTATCATGGTGTTTAAGCGCATTGTGCTCCTGTCTGAACAGAGGAAATCCCTGAGGTCAGTCTCCCTTGTGTTTATAGTTGCTTTCCCTTTCAGAACTATAGGGGCAAGGAATCGTCAAAATAACAATTTGTACTGACATCCTGATAATAAATTAATCCAAACAGTTACATAAGACATAAAGTTTGTAAAAAAAGGTGTGTTTGTAGGGATGGCTTCCACTTTTAAATTCAGGATTCTATCTGAAGGTACAGTGTACTTGGTTATAAAGTACCCAGCAAATATTAAGGGTTTTGAGGTGTCCCCAGTATGAAATATTACTGAAATTAAATAATTCTGTAAACCCAGTGTTACTGATGCTGCTGAAAAAAAGCAAGCGAGTCAAACTTCCTTCCTCTTTTCCCTATAAACTAACAGGTATTTTGTACCATAAGAAGGCTTTGTATCCAGCAGGCATTGAGGTTGATGCTGGATACTATTGATCTAAACTTTGCATTTATATTTAGACAAGCAGAGCTACTGGGGACTGTTTAACCATGGGATGGGGGAAACCTGAGGGAAGCTGAGAACACAGGTTGGCTGTGATAATTGTTGACCACGTCAAGCATTTTGCAAATGTGTCACGTAATGGTCTGATACTTTGCCTTTTCAAATCCCGATAGGAAAAGTGAGACAAACATGGATCACTTCAAACATATGTTGTTGTAAGTATTGGGAGAGGTAAACTAAAGGTTTATCTGATTATCTCAACCTTGGAGTTGGCAGCTGTGACAGGAAACTTGGTTTCATTCATCTGCCAAAGATATTTGTAGTGTATCGTTTGACAAGTTAAAAGGCATTTTTGTAACGGCACAAAAATAAAACCATCCACTTTCTGCAACTACAGTTTCTGCCTTCTAAAATAACATGGGTTTGGAGGCATGCTTCTGGGGAAATTAAGGACATACTTGAAAGGTAAACATTTGTATTTTCAAATGTTAGAACAATGGTCTTCAACACAAATCTGCTTGGGATGGCCTATCAATATAACTTTGTTCTTGTTTTGCCACATCAGTGGGTATCATTTGCTTTTGCAGATGGGAGAACTAAATGGAATGGTAAGAGGCAGCGATCTGCCCATGGGGTCATAAGGTGGTGGAATTGAGAACCAGGTTCTTCTGAATCTCCATCTGGTACTTCTTCCTGCAGACAAATTGCCTTTAAAGTTCAGGAATTATGAGAGTAAAAGCTTCAGTTAGCGAGGTCCATGGAGCTGACCCAGCAGAGTCTGGGCCTCAGCTCTTTGTAGTACACATACAAAATGATAACGATAGCTCTGGGTAAAAATCCTTAAAGTCTCACGGTGGCTGCAGAAAAATGTGAACAATACATTACCATGAACTATCAAAAATTTACTTAAAATATGAGATCTACATTTGATACATATTCAGTGGCTGCTTCAAAAATAAGCAGTATCATCCTTGGGCCACCAGTTTAGAAAGTCCACTGGAATCCTGAAGGAGCAGGAAGTATAAAATCTATGATGGTTATTGTCACCAGCTAAACTAAGTAGGCACATTTCACAGGCTTTTCTAGCCCTGTGCTATGAGACATGCTCTTGCTGCCTTCTCAGAGGTTCATAGGAGGCATCTAGAAAGTTAAATTAGTTCAGCTTCGTTTGCTAATTTCCTGATGCAAACGAGTTCATTTGAAGAAGAACTAAACAGGTTTACGTATGTCTGCATCTGGGATTTGCACAAGTTTATCTATCAGATAGCTGTATCCAAAGTTAATTCCATCTGAAGGAGGTGCCAGAACATCAATAAATAAAAATTACAAATTGCCTAGCGGTTCATTTTTTTCAGCTGACAGGCAGAACTGGTTTCAACACGTTGTTCCCAATGTTCTGCTGCAGAGCTGGCCATGGGGTAGACCCGTACGATGTTCCAGTGCAGACAGGACTTTTAAGAGCATGCATCAGCACTCCATAATATTGTAGCAGAGGAAGCAGAGAACAATACTATGTCCAACGGAAACTGTGGCAAGAATTTATTCAAGGCTCATTGTAATTACTCGAGCTGGGAATTTGGCCAGGACATTGGGGTTAACACCCCTGCTTCTCTAGAAGTGTCATAGTTTATTTTTTTTAATGACTTTAAGTGATGAGAAGCTTGGCTTTCTGTCTCAGCAGAATGACAACACCTCTAGCAGTGTAAACTTCGTACAACAGCGTGAAGGTGCTGGTTCAGAACTCACTCAGAGAAGTGATGGGGCCTCATACAGTAATCATTGCTTTATAAATACTTCCAGTAGATAAGAAAGATAAGAGTGTGATTAGGGCAGGGTTTCAGCTGCTCTAAGCACAGTCGTACCTTATTAGCCTTCAGTCCACATGCTGCCTTAATCTGACCTTTTTTTAAGCAAACAATTGTAAATTTTAGAACTTGAACCAGTTACATTTGGTTATTAATTATGAGAGCAGTTATGAACTGCAGTTGTCAATCCTTTTCTTCTAGGAAATTAGGCATCATAATAAGCAGAATGTAATTTAGCCAAATTACAGAGTTTTAAAACTTTTTCATGACATAGAAATTTATAGAATGTGTTCTTTGTATGTATTATGTAGGGATGGAGAACTTAACTTTCATCTTGTTCACAAAAAAGATAAGCCCTCATGTATTTTAGTGTGTGACTAAAAGTGAGGAACTGTTTTGCTTTTATTAGCTCATGAAACCTGCCATCATTCCTACGCTGTAGTTGGGGCCATTATTATGGGTTACAAGGTTATACAGGAAAAACATGTTCTAGAGAAAGGCTGGTCAAAATAAATGAGGTAGAGTCTTCCAGTTTGCTGTAATCTGGTTTTGTATCAATGAGGTAAACACTTGAGTACATTTGCTGGGATGAAGATACCATGTCAGACAGCATCCCTCTGACAGTTTGTTATGTTGTAATGACCAAAATGAAGCAATACTGATGTTATTACATAGCCACTTTTGTATTATATGACAACAATAATAATACCTCACTCTTCTCTCTTACCTTTTATTAAACAAATGGGTTCCTTGCTGTGCGCTTCTGATTGTCCCTTGAGTCAAGGGAGTGGCTTTATCTATTAAGAAATGGGGAAACAGTGGCACAAGAAGAAGTAGTACTTACCCAGGTCATATGGGAAATCGGTGTCAGAGGCATCAACAGAATCTCAGCCTCCTGAGTGTCCCACTCTGCCCTCTGGGCAACCAGACAAAAGTGGAAAAGTGGCTTCCAGTGTGACTCAACAGCTTTTCCTTCCTCAGCAGCTGCCATGCTGGGCAATTACAAATAAATGCCAGTAGGTCATTTCTACCTGTGTCAAACAGGTTTCCAAGGGACTCTAGGTAGGGCTCCTCCATGGATCTTTGCAATGGTTTTGCTTTGAAATATTTTCAGAACTTGAAAAAAAATTCTCTTTTTGCCAGATGTACCTTTCCTCTGATTACTTTCAGGATCTTTTGTAATATCCATTGCCCAGGGACACCCAGGAATTCTTTTTACCCTTCTCTACAAGGGAATAACAATAAGCTGATTAAGCTGTTGTTTTTCAGGTGCTTTTTTTCTACATAGCTTATAACATACATGCCAGATGAACTGTGCTAGGAAGTTTTACCAGAACATCAGTACAGTGTATCGTGACTGATGCAGCACAACAAGATGCGTTGTGCTTTGATATATCAGACTGGATGCTAAACATAAGTGGGGTGTTGGAGTGTCTCTTAAACGAGGTTGAAGTTAACAATGTTCTTGACTCCCTTTTAACAGCAAAATCAAAATGTGTTGGTCCAAAACCTCAGTGTTTTTCCAGGCTGTGATAACTGAGTATAAGGAGAGTGTTTGGGTATCTCGGATCTTTTCCCAGCAGCTGGGCTGAAGAGGGTTTTACTCTGGAGTTGGTTCCAGATGGCTGGAATGGGCAGCAAGGATCAGTATTGTGAAGGCCTTGACCTTGAGGAGTGACTGATGGAAAGAAGCAGCACAGGAAAGGTTTGTGTCTTGGCTCTGGTCCTTGGATGGATGGATAAGAAGAGGCCTTTGGCAGAGAAGGGTGAAAGGTGACTAATAATGTGAAACTGGGAGGAAACTCATTATAATTATGCAATCTGCAGGTGGTTTTCTGTCTCTGTGAGAAGACACCTTTTGTTAGTTGTCCCACTGGCATTTGCTGCTCACGCTGTCTTCTGAATAGAAGTCTTAAACAATTATTTCTCTGCTTGATTTAGGAAGCTTAATTTAGCTTTGTAGCAATGAGACTACAACAGCACCTCATTTCTTTGTTCTGCCTCTACAGAATTTCTTTTAGATTTACTTTGCCTCTTCCCTTTCCGATTGGTTCTTTTTCTGGCTGTCCAGTAGTTTAGCCAGAATGAAGGAACTTTTTCCGCTGTCGTGCACTCAGTCCTCATATCTCACTTGTTCCATGGTTTTCTGTGTCCATCTTGCCACACTTCCAAAGCTTTCACGTGCAAGCTCCACTGAATTTTGCTGTGGCAATTCAGGATGTTTCTGTTGCCAGGTCTAGTCCTTCTCCACAGATCTCCTTCCCATAGCAGAGCCAGCAGAAGAGAGTTTGTTCTGTGCCTGACCCTGCTGGGTTATGGTTGGATGTCTTAGCTCAAACCCAAGACTAACAGTCCTGTTACTACACTGGCCTTTGTGCCAGGCTTTGTGCCTGATGTATGGACGTGTATTTCCACCTGCTGACCCTGGTACAGGGCTGTAGCCTCTAGAAGAGCAACTTGCTGGAGGTGATGATTTAAACTGCTGGAGCAAGAGTTGGTGTGGAACTCCCTGAGAACCCTTGGTGACTTTTCCAGTGATCTGCAGTGAACAGCTCCACTGTGGACCCCATCTGGATCTTGATCTTCCATGTTATAGGTAAAACAACACATTTTGTATTGTTGTAAATGTGCTCCCATGAACTGATTCTTCTTATAATCTGTGAAACAGTCATGAGTAAGGCACAAATGTGGCCTAGCTCTTGAGCAATTCTGCAGTCACCTCTCTGAGACACTGTGTTCCACTCTTGAATAAGATTCTAGCCCAGAATAAGAGTTAGACTGCATACAGATTAACAAATCTGTTGCTAGTATCTCTGGCTACTGCAGCATGACTCACCCATCAGTGCTTGTCTGGTGTGACCTCATTGAAAGCTTCGACATCTCATATGTGAAGGCAGGTTGTAATCCAGTGTGGGAATCCTAAATAGGTGGAGAATGAAGTTCTGAGACTGTGATAATGCATACATCATAAACATCCCTCTAGAAATCAAATGTGCCCTCACCAGAAATATCCTCACTGATTTCTGAGGATCTCTTAACGCTAAGTCTGCCCTTTCTGTGCTTTTATTAAAAAGCACCTGTAACTATTAAACACAGCAATAGAAATCAGTGCTGGTGGGAAACTGAAGAGTAGATGTGGCAGGTCAGGGAGGAGATGCTCTGTTATTTGCAAGGGTGAGAAAGAGCTGATGGTTCCTTTTTCTTTATCTTCCAGAGGCTTTGTTTTTGTTTTTTTTTTTTTCCTGTGTCAGTACATAGGGCTTCTGGTCTGCTGGTTGAGAGAGACAGGTGAGAAGACAGCAAGAGGGGCTATAATAAAAGGAACAGATGAGTGAATTAGCTTGTGGTACCTTACATGTGTAGCTTAGATACGTAGTGTGATGATGAGACAAAAAGTGGGAGGCAAGAGGAGTTTAGAAATCAGATGGTTCACTTCAGCTGGTGCTTGCTGAGTAAACATGAAGCTTGTGCTCTGTGCCTGTACCTCCTTCCCATGGGCTGGTTCATACTCACAAATACTGGTGATGCTGCTCAGTCTAAATGGAGCCAGCTGCTGGCATTTTAATTGCAGAATTTACATCTAGTAACAGACACAGCAGAAGTTATCGTCCTCTCACCTGCTACAGAGGGAACTTTTAGCTTCTAAAAAGCACAAGGCTGGCGTTGTCCCACAGATACCTGCTGCCACTTGAATGCCTGGCTGAAAGTGAAATTCCTGTCCTTAGGAGATGTGAGTGTCTGTTCCTGTTTTGCTGTAGATTATTTCTGTATGTGGCAAAGTTGTCACTGCCAGCCTGGCAGCTTTATCCGTAAGCAGCAACGGTTGCTGCCTCTTGGCTTCCCAAACCCACTGTCCCCAAAGCTGCTGCTGCTCACTGGCTCCAATGAGGAACCCAGAGCCTGGCAGCCTGTGGGAGAGCAGGGATCTGGCAAAAGATCTCTGCGTCAGTGGATCACCTCTAATTATTGTGATGTCAGCTTCTTAGGTAGCACTTGCTTAGAAAAGTAAAGAGTGTCTGGTATGGCAGGACAGAGACACTCCGCTTCTAAAGGCGTGCTGTCCTGGTGACACTGAGGGATCATCCTTAGGAAATGCAATAGAGCTGCTTTGTCACCAAGCAGCCAGTAGCTTTGCAGAAGTCACCGTGTCCTCTGCTGCGCTGTGGGATGGACTCTGGCACCTGTCTGAAGGTAGTTAAGTCCCTGCTGCAGACCTGCTCTTCCTATCCAGGCTCCTGCCTGGCAAGGGTGCTCTCTTAGCCTTTGTCTCAGGTGGATGGCAGCATGATTTCTGCATTCCTTAATTTATTCTTTTTCTTTGAGACCGGGAACATGAATTTTATTTTTGGGAGGCAAAGATCCTGTTCTGAGAGGATTTATTTTATGTTCTGGTCTTTCTTTAAGGAAGGCATAGAAGGTCATAGAATCAAGGCATGCATGCCCGCGATTTGTAAGGAGGAAAGAGGCAACCTTCTGCCTTTTCATCCCTGAGTCCTTACCAGGAAGATCTGCCAGATACTCTGCTTAGCTGCTTTGTGAATCCAGAGTGAAATAAGTTGATGGCTCTGTCCAGTTGCTAGTACAGAAATGTGCACATACACACAAAATACAGCTAGTTCTAGAAATGAATGTCTCTGCTGTTCTTTGCACAGAGGCCAAGGCCTAAATGATGTTTTGAGGCTGAGCATGCTTTCCCTGGGTGATCTGATGGAGATGCAGCACGATACACTAGTGGGCAAGAGATGGAGGCCCCATAGTGGTGCTGTCCACACTGCATTCAGCTCTGGGTGTGTTGGGTTAAATGATGAATGCAGTATTTAAAGTCCTATTGCTTGATTTACATCTTGATTTTTAGTATCTTGGCAGACTTTTCTTTCATATACAGAGCATACCTCAGGTCCTAATAGAATTCTGCTCTTATATCAGACTCAAACCTCATTGCTGCTCCCTGTGTTCAGCTGGAAATGGACAGACACCATTTGTGACTGCCTGAATATCCTGAGTCACCGATTACCAGCTGGTGTGTGCTGCAGTTTTCATTTCTTCCTTTACGACTGCACTCCCTAGAGGAGACTGGAAACAATTGCAGTTGTCAGCTACAGCGTATGATGTGCGCTTCCCTGGATCCACACAATTGGTGGATGATCTCTGACTACGTCTATGGGGTGAGCTGCTTCTGATTTGTTACTGTACGCCTGGTGTTTCCATACCAGAAAATAGAGCAGGTGTAGGGATATTAAAAAAAAAATGCATGTTCTTTATATTTACTAGTTAAACATCTGCATGGTGGAGATGGCGATAGGATGTCTTAAATAATTGCTGGAGACAAGTGGTGAGTCCAGTAATGCTCTCACCATAAGATAAATTGTTTGAAAATGGATGAAATCTAATGATCTAGACAGGTGATGAAAGGTAAACTAGTTAACTCCCTACACTGGCAAAGCTCTGCTAGCAGGAACATGGGTCCACTGTGTCAGAGCTGACAGGTTACCTGTTCCATCCATTACCTCACTCTGGTCCTGCTGTGTTTGATATCCTGCTTATGCAGTGTCCCAAAGCAAGGCTGCAGAAGCTCACCAGGCAAAGAATGCTACATGTTGCTCTGTTATTTCATCTCACCAAAATGTTTTCACTATGTAACACTCACTGCTAGTCTCGTGCATAGCTCTGGGGGAAGCTGAAACACAAAACACTTCATTGAGCTTTTTGACCCAACAGGTCTTGACATATTTGCTGCTGGACACGTCTCCGTGTCTGATCTGAATTGTGACAGCTCTGGTCTGTCCTGCTAAAATAACATCATATGAAACAGTATTATTCTCTCCGTGCCATTTCCACCTATTGACTAAAGTAAAATGCTTATTAAACTAACTGAAATTTATGTATTGTATTAAATATTACATATTAACATTTAATTTACATAAAATATTAGTTAATGGTCAGCTGATTTCACTGGCCTGAAGATTGTAACATATATAACACATTGCCTGGGAGCAAATGAGTTAAAGCAGCTCCTTCTGCTGAAATAGCCAGTGCAATACAGTGATGCTCTGTAAATCAAATCTTTGTTTGCAACTGGTTGCCAGTGTTTGCCTGGGACAGTCCATCCTGTTAGCAGGCAGTGAACCTGCTGTGGAGGAGAGATGTGGGTTGTGCTGACTCATCAAAACAGGTGTTGGTTGCGTCAGTAGAGTAAGGAGTGGCTCACCTTAGGAGCAGGATGTAGGTTTTAGTGTGAGAACTCTTAAAGAACCTGTAGAAGAAAGTGGAAGGAAAAAAAAATACATGAAATACATGAGATGGACTTTGAAGTCTGGCTTGATGAAATTCTGGTTCCTCTTGCTGCATGAGGCGCTTAGTATTAACAGTTGTGCACCTATCTGATGTGTCTTGGGGAAACATGCACTACAGCTGAAGACAGCAGTAGTCCTTAGAGGAGTTTTTAGTCCTAAGAGGAGTTTTCTGGCTGACAGCTGTTCAAAAACTTGCATACACAGTTACTCCCTTGTTCCTCCTCTATAGATCTGACTCATCCTTCCCTGTCCTAAATACACCAGCTTCAGTATCTTCTCTCCTCTCATTTATCTCACATTTCCTATCCTTCAAACTTCCTTTTGTATCTAAGGGTTTAATTATTTTAAGTCCAGTTGCTTTGGCTTCTGCTCTGCCTGTGCTTTGTACCTGCTACACAGCCCCAGCAAACCTGGCAACCAACCCTTGGCACTCCAGAGAAAACAACTTTCTAGACCAGGCACCTTCTGCCCGACACCCTGGATGAACCCCAGAGCTCCCAGGCATTAGTCTGTATTCAGAACAACATGTTGCTATGCAAATGGTTCCTCTCTGCTCTTCCTTCTACCTCCACAGAGTTACATGTGCCCAACTTCTCAGCAGGCACTAGTGTAAAGTTTATTGATCTTTTGCAACGGTCTGATGCAAAGGAAAGATGGATAAAATCTTGTTTGGTGTCTTTGTGGACTCATAATTGCACTGGTCTCCTCCTAGTGAGCGAGGCCAATGGGAGTGAGGGAGCCCACAGAATAAACAGCACCTTCTGCAGACATAGAAACAATGAAGGCTGGAGGACAATGATGTAAAGGCCCTACAGAACCTCTGGTGTCCCAGCAGAATTCAGGAAGATGGGTTGCTCTTTTCTAAAGTGATGGGAAATCAAATCTTGGGGTAAAGAGTCGTATGGCATAGGAAGGGCAGAGATGCCTTAGTGCAAAGTCACAAGCCATTCTCAGTCCCAGTTAAAGCCCCTGTTGCCCTAGGCAAACACAGAGCCTGTCAGCGTCCTGCAGCTTACAGTGCAGAGATGGGACTAAAATAGCTCCACAACTTTACAATGTGGCTAAAAATAGCTTGCAGGTCAGTTGTTTTTTTTCTGAAAGGTAGCGGTGACATCAGTGAGAGAGCACTCTTGCTGCTGTTCAGTGCAGGTAGAACTGGGTGAACAAAGGGGGAACAGCAGCAGTTTCATTTGCTAAGCAGCCTTGAGGGAAGAGAGGTGTTAAGGGGTGGGAAAGGACTGGAGATGCAGCAAGAGAGATGGACAAAAACATCAGAGACCTGGGCAGACCCTCTGCCACTGACCAAGATACTCTGCACAGACAGCTTTTCCCTGGGGTTTTATTTCCATGATGGTGAAGAGCCATCAGGCTGCCTGTTTCATTCTCGTTGTGGCCTGTGTCAGGATGTGCCACTGGACTGGCCATCCAACAGCAGCATTTCTTGCTCCTCGTTTCCAGTCAACACAGCCCATGACACCACCTCTGGCCAGTGGCAGATCAGAGGCTATGGCCATGGCAATGTCAAGTGTGTTTTGCTGTAGCCATTCAACCAGAGTTGATCTTTTACAGTGAGATTTGCACGTGGAGAAATCTGGATGGCCCTTAGTTCTGGGGGAGGATTTCAATATTTGTTCTTGGGCCAAAAAAAAAAGGAATGTTTTTATGGGGTTGAACTGTCTGTTGTTGTAAAGCATTACATTGTACCAAAGGAGCAAAGCTGCTCACCACGATCCTCAGAGTTTTAGTCTCTGTTGTGTATACTGAGTCTGGCCGTGGAGATAAGTCTCAGCCAAGTTTGGAAGTTACGTGCCTGATTGGAAATGTTACGGGAATCCAATGTAGGTTATGAGAGGTTTTCCGTGCCTGCAGCCGCCGCTGTTGCTGAGGGAAGTGTGCTGCAGCAGCCTGTGCTGGTGAGAATTTCCTTTGTGCTGCAGGTTTCATGCCTGGTGATTTTTATGATGCTGAAAGAGAGGAAGGAGGTGACAAAATTGTGAAGAATTGAGGGCAGGTCATTACTGTCAGATGAGGACAGAGTCCTGTAGCCAGTCAGATGTGACAGAAAGCGCTTGCTGATGCTGCTACCAGGAAGCTTGAGAGAAATGTGACTGAATGCTAGCAGTGCGCATGTGCCTTTGGAGAAAGAGGCTATCTGTCAGCTCCTGCAATGCTTTTCTCTGCCCAGCAACATTGTTCCTGCTTTTCCTTGTATTCTGCTTAAGCAGCTGTTCCATGTTTATGATCCAATTTATTCTTCATATAGGGCTGTCTTCACACTGAGCCTTCACTGTAACAGCAGTTATCTGACACGAAGGACTGATAGGAACTCAGGTTTGCTTTGAGTAAGTGCTATAAATAGGGTGAAAGCACTATAGTGACTGTTCTCTTAAATCAGTGTGAGAGCCTTGTAGGACCAGCCCCGGTCTCCACCTGTGCAAAATGGCTCCTGTTGCCTTGAAAGAGGGAGACTTCAGCCAAATGCATCTCCAAATTGACACGTATAGAGAGAATTATGCGCGAGATCAGCTCGCGAAGGATTTCATTTGATGCACCGCTAAGCCGAGCTGAAAGTCAGCTGCCAAGAGAAAAGGAAGCTCTGCATCCTGAGTCGTGTGCTTCTGGCACGTTTTGAAGCTACAGGCCAGGCTGACTGCATGCAGACTGTACTCAGAACAGGTTATAGGTAACAACAACTCGGTACCACTCCCATGACCATTTAGCACAGTCATTTCTGAG
>NW_010319163.1:330-8232 GCF_000700745.2 Antrostomus carolinensis | reverse complement strand
CCCTGCTCTGCCCTGCCCAGCTTACAAATGCAGCTCATCAACCTCTGCTGCTTTGCAATGAGCTGCGTGGGTAATGGGAGGAGGAGGAGGCACCTCAGCAACCTGCCCATCCCAGCGGGTTGTAAAGGCTCCGTGCTTCTTAAGCTTTCTGGAGTTATTTGCCACGTGAATCATGTGGCTATAAAAACTTTGTTGTTTCCCCTAAATGTTTTGCCTTTTGTAACAGGAGGTCATTTCCCAGTGAGGAAAACAGGCTGTTGATGTGGTGGGCAGTCAGCTTGTCATTTGGAGAAAATCCAGAGCCGATTAGTTTGGGCACAGCAGTGTGCTAACACAGGCAGAATGCACCCAGACTGGCTCCCATCTCGCTAGCACAGATCTCCCCACGCCGCTCTCCACTGTCCCTGCAGTTGGGCACAAGCACAGGCCCCTCTCTGCCTGGGGCACGCCCACTGGGCAACGCCATAATTTGCACCCAGTGCTGCTTGCCTCTGTCCCAACTGGTGGTGGCCAAACCCTCCCAAAGCAAACAGTGATTTTGCCTCTCTGCACTGACTCAGCTATGCTGAAGGCTGGAATTGGACCTGAATCTGGTTCAGGAAAATCTATAGGTAAAGAATAACCTTCCAGAGCAGATACTGAGGTATTTTAAAGGAATTTGACTGTGTCCCAGGAAGTGCAGTGAAGTGAGCAATGCTGCATTAGGCAAGAGAGCCGACCCAGGAGCCATTAATCTCTCAACATCTGTAGCCCTGTGGTTGTAAGCATTAGGGGTTTTCTTCCCCTGCCTGCAATTACGAGCTAGCAACTGAGAATTCAAAGGAATCTGGGCTATCTTTAGGAAGCAAATACCTACTCTTTGCCTCTTCTCAGGAAGCAAGGACCTTCATTACAGCCTGTCATGGCAAGGGGCTCAGAGATAAGGAGGAAGGGCAGGAAACCTGCTGGGCATCACTTCTTTAGCAACTCTAATTATTTTTCCATAGTCCTAGGACTGTGAGTCAGCATTTCTAGAGCCTAGACTTGTTTACAGCAGCAATCTGTGAGATGGTACCAGGTAGGTGGGGTGTGGAGGTATGTGTATGTCTAAAATGAGAAACCCTTTGCCCAGGCACAAGCAGGGAAGTTACCAACTGACTTTCCAAAATGGGATTAACAGGGAGCAAAGGACTGGATACCCTGAAATGTAACTGCAGTGAAGCCATTGGCAAGGTAAGGAGTTTCCTAGTGTGAGTAAGGGAATCAGAACTTCACAAAGCTGTGTATATTGTGCTGTCTTAGTTCACTTAATATATTAAAAAAAAAAAAAAACAACTCTGCAAATATTTGGGATTATCAGTGTAGTGGGATAAAGGTAACACTTCCCACCTCAAGTGGTTATGGATTCATTTGGCATTGGCCTGGCCAGACTGGCTGCATGGCAGGAAGGCTCCCAGAATTGTACAGGTAACAGATCAGATGCTGAGGGTTCTGTTCAGAGCCCGTACCTGCGCTGGAGTGAGGAACACGAGCCATGGGATATCTTACATCACCACATGCAAGCTTTCTGCCTATGCCTGGCTGGTCAGCTAGGGTGGATCTCGTGGCAGAGGGAGGCAACACTGAAAACAGTATGGATTATTTTAGATCTGCAACCTCTGTTCTGCAAAGGTATTTATTTTGAAAATCCTAGTTTCCATAGCAATGTAGTGCTGTTCTCTCTCATCTCTCTCCTATTACTCCAGTCTTAGCAGCCATTAAATAAATTATCAGTGAGGCAAACCTTAGCATTTTTTTATCTTGAGTGATTTTATATATGTTGGTTCCTTAGTGAATCAGAGCCAGTTAGTCAAGGATTGACTCATATCCTTTCCTGGGGCCGACATGAGGTCTATTGCAGTGTAAAGATGATAATGAAGAATGAATATTATTAATTGGACTTGATATATGAGTGGGGGTCTTATATCTGCTTCAGTTCTAGATGAGTTATTTATGTTCTTGTGTTTATGTTTTCCTTGTCTTTCATTATAGCTTCATTAGGACATAATATTATTGTTCTGTGCATGTAGTAAATAAACTTTTTAGTAGGGTTGCTTTGTACTGCTATTCAGCTGCTATTCTCCACCCCAGAGGTGACTCCTGGACACAGCTCCCATTGTTAACAGAACAAGTGCTCATGGCTCACTCATTCTTTCTTCTCCTTCAATATGTACAAGAAAGAAGCAGTTAAGAAAACAAAGCAAGCTCTTATTATTTTTTCCTTTTTTTCTACTTTTTTTTTTCCTTGTTTCCTGGTGCATCTTGTCTTCCTGGTCAAAGAACTACTAGTCTTGCCAGAATAGTTATGCAGGTTGGAATGTAAAAATCCCAGACTTAACCCTGCAGCAATGATGGCATGCAAAAAGCAAAGATGTAGAGATGATTTATCCTGATGGTGTAGTTTGCCTTTTAAGGAGATGGTTGAGTGAGTTCTTTTGCCTATATGAACTGTATCTCCACCTGGGGAGCTGTGCCAGAATAGCTGTTCCATAAACCCTTTGCTGCAAACAATAGCCTTTGTCCTGTAATTCGGTCTTTATGAGTAGGTAAGCAGTGAAGTAAACTGTGTGGGAGAACAAGAGTGGCACCTCGGACCAGATTCCCAGATAGGGAAGTAGGGCTAAAGACGAGGCGAGAGCCTTTGGCTGCCTTGTGCAGTGTTGTCACCTAATAACTCAAATACCTGAATTTTATAAATTGGAGCGTAGATCTGCCAAGTTGAGGATGCAAGAACCCCTCTGTGGAATCTAGATATTAACGGGCATCTGCTGCACGGTGACCGCTGCTTGCCTTGCCAGTCGTTAAAGGTCTCTGGTGCCTTGCATTTTCCTCCCTGCCTAACTAGGGCCATCAGCTGTCTTGTTTGTATTCAGTTCATGAGTCCTTTGGAGGAGTAGATGGGTTTATTATGAGTAAATTCTGTCCCCTGCTTCCATTTGAGCTCTCCAGGTGCTGGATACCTAGCAGAAATATCTTTTTAAATCCTAAGAGGTGGAAGCTCTGTTGTGCCCTGAAGAATGAGAGATAATAATCCTTTTAAAACCTCTATTTTAGATGTTAAATATTGACTTTTAGCAGAATTATCCCCATCCTTTGAGAATACTAATAATACCTTGCTCATCACAATGGTGCATGTCAGTGAATTCCATATATATTTTATGCAGAGCGCTACAATGTGGTTGCTTATCTTTTAATTTACCTTTTTCCCCCTTCATGTTCTTGTGTTCCTATGTTTCGAGATAAGGTGAACAAAAGCTCTCAAACTGCTATCTCTAGGCTATGCATTCTGTGATACCTTCACTGTGGAGTTTTGATTCACTCCCTCAGAGGTGAATGGTCCCAGCATCTTTAATTTTCCTTCAGACAAGGGCTCTTCTCAATCCCTAAGCTTGTAATCAACTGTCATTGCCCCATGTCACATAATGAAACAGCCATCGTAGTAATAACTCCAGTAATAACCCTTCCAGTGTCAATGTTCTGCCAGTGCTGGGCATTGTTAGGTTGGAGACCCTGAGTCCATACACAGGTATTTATGTCCCCACGTGCCAGATGCAGATGTACCCAATTCATGTTTAAAAAATATTTTAAAAAATAAAAATCCCTGTTTCAAAATAGTAACTGCTTGGTATCCAAATGGAATGAGAATGAAATGTAAGTGACTAGCCACCTTGTGACTGTTGTGTTGTATAACGAGATAAAAGGTGCCTGGGATTTGTGGATTGAGTTTTTTCTCATTTGTCTTCCAGAGGTCAAAGTCCACTGCAAGCACCGACTGATAAAATCCCCCATGTAAGTTCAGGCTGCACTGCCCGTGCGTCAGGTCCCAACAGCACAGAGCTTTTGGCAAGAGCACCTTGGAAGGTGTTTGTGGGGATTTCTTTGTGGTCCTTGTGATGATCCTAGGAAGCAGGAGGACATCCAGAACTAGCTGAAAGCCCAGAGCTTTAAGGATTCTTTGAAATCCCAGACAAATAACAATGAGAGACTTGGCTGAGGCCGACCTCTAGCCTGCCTCCTGTGCTGCTGCCTATGTGTGGCCAAGAAGCTGTCTCCAGTTTATATGGTTGCACTCTAGTAAACGATTTTTCATGCAGATATGGGCAGCAGATGTTACTCATGCCCGTGTGAACACTTCAATGTGTTTACAACAGGGGGATGTTCCTCAGATCTAGTCCTATTAAACAATGGATGTAGGCACCAGGAGGAAGTCCCACTGGTTACAGCCGTTCTGTTATAGCTTGCTCAAAACACTTTGAAGGGTGGTCACGCCATCCCTCTTCAGGCACTTGAGGGGATTGACTCACAAATATGAGCAAAATAAAATTAGATGGCTTAAGTGGCTGCAACCCCAGCTGTGTCCCCACTGCCTGATTCCCAGAGGGGTCATCCCTGCAGCAGGGTTGGCTCTAGAAGGCAACTGAGTTGCTGTAGTGACAGCCCGTTCTTGAGGGCATTAATATTTGTCTGGCTTCTCAGTGAAACAGTTCTGGAAGCTTAATCAGAATAAAAATGTGCACTTTTTCATCTTTTAGTTTAGTTTCTCAACCAGGCTCAGAGAATGCTGCGAGGACAGGGCAGAGGGAGAGATGACCTTCCCTTTTGGGAGCAGCTAGCCATTACATCAGTTTTGCTGCCTCACAAAACTATGCCCTATGGTTATTTTTGGTGCTGAGCTGCCTTATTTTTCTGAAGAGTGAATGAAAGATTAACATAGTGTGCTTATGGCATTTGGAAGTTAAGTTTTTTTAGGAAAAAATACATCCAATTCAGCATGTGCTATTAGGTGGAAAAGATTAAATTGTTAGATATGGGAAAGATCAGTGTCCATGGCATCCATTCCTACAATTCAGTTAGGGGTTAAATCCTCTTTTTTTGGCTGCATTTTAAGACCTCTAACCTAAAGTCTACTAACAAGCTGTCTCTGGAGAGAAAAATCTTTGAAGAGACTGGCTTTGTACCTATAAATAACCTAAAGAAATGGAGTCAGGGACAGACTCCACCTCACCTGAACAGAATTGTGAAGGTCACTATTGTGGGGTCTGTGAGGAGAGCTGTACCCCTGGTCAAGCAGGAGGCTCCAAGGAGCATTGTCACCCGTGTCATCCACCCTGACTAAACTACTACTTCTGAGACCTGAATCTTCCTCCAGCATTTGAATATCAGCTGGTACACGATGACTGCATTGTACTGAAAT
This sequence comes from Antrostomus carolinensis, assembly GCF_000700745.2. Lineage (NCBI taxonomy): Eukaryota > Metazoa > Chordata > Aves > Caprimulgiformes > Caprimulgidae > Antrostomus > Antrostomus carolinensis. The sequence goes on along the minus strand of NW_010319163.1, from coordinate 3,020 downwards.
GCATGAGACTTCAGGGGCCAAATGCAGCAAGGTTTTGAATAGTTTGGTTATAAACGTACCTGGAACTAAACATCTGCTGGAGTGCTTTGTTAGGTTGGAAGTATTGGAATATCGAGCACTTTGCAAGTCTAAACCCTTGCTGTAAATGAAAACACTGCTTTGTGCCTGGATGTGGGAATACTTGGCACTGGGTTGTGGAATTCCACCTCTTTCCTTTGCATGAGACCCTGCTGGTTTGCCAAACTCAAAAGCACAGTAAGAAGGAAAACTGCTGCAGATGAGGAGGCACAGGAAGGCTCTGGTTTCCCTTTTCCACAGAGGACACATCCCAAACAACTGTTGAATATTAATACGCAGTGTAACTGGTGCAATGTTGTGCTGATGATGAGATTGATATGGAGAGTAGCTTCTGAAGGCGACACATCCCAGCATGGCTGGCAGGAGACAGCAGGCTGTGGTGCAGCGCTGCACGCTGGAGCTGCTGGTACCTTTAAAACTGGTAGTAACTTCTTTTTAAAAAATCTGTAGTACCCTGAAAACTTGTAGTACCTGCATAGAATCATAGAATGGTTTGGGTTGGAAGGGACCTTAAAGCTCATCCAGTCCCAACCCCCCTGCCATCAGCAGGGACACCTTCCACTAGACCAGGTTGCTCAAAGCCTCATCCAGCCTGGCCTTCAACACTTCCAGGAAGGAGCAGCCACAGCTTCTCTGGGCAACCTGTTCCAGTGTCTGACCACCCTCACAGTGAAGTTCTTCCTAATATCTCATCTAAACCTCCCCTCTTTCAGCTTAAACCCATTTCCCCTTGTTCTGTCATTAACTGCCCTTATGAAAAGTCCCTCCCCAGCTTTCTTGTAGCCCCTTCAGGTACTGGGAGGCTGCTATAAGATCTCCCCAGAGCCTTCTCTTCTCCAGGCTGAACAGCCCCAACACTTTCAGCCTGTGCTCCAGCCCTCGGATCATCCTGGTGGCCTCCTCTGCTAAGCTAGAATGTGGTGACCCACCTTGCAGACGCGTGTGCAGTTAGCCACCTCACGGCGCGGGATGCCTGCAGTGAGATGCCTGTGCTTCATGTACTAGGTGTGTTACTGAAGGGAATGAGCCCCAGGCTGTAATATTTTGGGTTTGGGTTTTTTTTAATCTATTTTTGCAAGCTTTAAATAATATAATACTGACAACGTGACACTTCTCAGTGGCAAAGTAGTTGCTTTGTCTTTCTCAGAGACAACCCACCACCCTCTGTATCTAGATTTCGGGTATGCGCGTGCGCAGAGCTGATTTGTCCATCATTGTTTACTTTCTTCAGTCTTCTGAAGTTTATGTCTTCAAGCCAGTTCCTTATATTAAAAATAAATTCTTCCAAGCCACCACTAAAATGTCAACTGTGATTAAAGCCTGAGTCCTCATTTTAAGACTTGTCTCCTAAGGAATGTGAGGTCACTCCATGAGTCAGTATTTGAAAGGACCGTTATTCCTGAGGGCATGGGTAAAGCCCAAAGTTCATAGTTGCTTGCTGAAATGGGTTCACTGCATTTTAAATTGCTTTGCATTGTACTGAAAGAAATGCAAACTCTGGGTACAGTTTGGCACAGAACTCGTTAATATTTGAGGCACCTCAAATCTTGAAAAAAATCCTCTATATTAATGTTGAAGTTGGTATTTCTGGTAGAAAAAGTTTTACCTCCTATGTATTAAAGAGGAGGGTGGAGTGGGAAGCTGTGCTTGAGGCATAAACTTTCAACTGTGTTCTGTTGAAATAAAACTTGGGAACTGTAAAAGCTCTGGGCAAGGGCTCTGTCTTTTGTACAGTGCCCAGCAGAACAGTGCCAAGGTCTGACAGAGCTTTCTGGACACAGGAACTTTATTCACTTTGGGTTTTTTTAAATACTTAAAATAATAGCAGGGCATTAAAGCTGCAAGTACAAGCCCTGAGAAGCAAGGAAACTGTTTGTAAGATTGTCTGTGCACCCTGTTTATTCTTTTTGTGCACCTTAATTATAACGGCCTCAAATTACACTATCACATTTTCTTTTGTCACTCTTCCTCGCCGTTTGTGCGCTGTGCGGATTTGGAGGTAATTAATCACACCAGAGTGGTGAACAACTCGGAGCAGGACTTTGCCTCCAGCCTGGATGTGTCCATCTTGGGTCTCCCCATCCCTCTCTCTGCCCTTTTCATACCCTCCTAATTAACTCCTGCCACGGTTCCTCACTGCTCTGTGCTCAAATCGAAACCCCTCGTCTCAGTGGTGTCTGTGGAGTATCTTTGGGTCTGTCTGCGCTCTGCCTCGGTGTTGAGGAGGGAAGCAGGAGCCAGTGGCTGGAGAGGTGATCTGAGGGGACAGTTTTGGTGGCCTTTCCTCGTGCAGCAGAGGATGCTCAACGCGTGGCAGGAGCTCAGGTCATTGAGCTGCCGAGCACCCCAAGGAACATGCTCCAGTGGGGATTGTCAGAGGTGTGAAAGCGCGTGAAATACATTGCAAGTTTTGAAAGTTTCAAGTTGTCTCCTCCCTTCTCTCGGGCTTTCCAGCAACCTGACTGTGATTTTTTTTGTTAAGCATCAGACATCTGCAGTGCTTCTCTCGGAACTGGGCAGGAGTATTTGTTAGAACCCACTTTTCCCTCCCCAGAGCCGGCACTGGACACGCAGGGAAGGGGGAGCCCGGGGTCCGTCGGGGCTGCGCTGCG
>NW_010319163.1:0-247 GCF_000700745.2 Antrostomus carolinensis | reverse complement strand
GGCCGCTCCCGTGTTCTCCGTGACCGCGGCTGGAAGCTCCGGGCGCTTTACAGTGTCCCCGCTTCTCCGCCCTGACCAAGTCCCCTCCGGCGCGGCCCTGCCTGACGCTAATTCCTTCCCCACCCGCTCGTTTACGGTTACCCGGGGCTTTGCAGCGCCCCGAGCCGCCCTCCTCCCGGTGATCCTGCGGCGAAGCCCTGCTGGGACACAGGCGGCACCTCGGCCGCGTTAGGAAACACCCGCTGGG
>NW_010319162.1:0-2074 GCF_000700745.2 Antrostomus carolinensis | reverse complement strand
TGGAGAGAGGAGTGAGGAGATGTGAGAGAAAAAATCCTTGAAGACTGTCCTGGTTTGGAGCTGAAACCCAGCTCCATTTCAGCTAAAAACCAGGACAAAGACACCAAGGTCAGCAAAGAAGGAGGGGCATGAGGTGCTCCAGGCAACAGAGCAGAGATTTCCTCGCAACCTGTGGTGAAGACCATGGTGAGGCAGGCTGTCCCCCTGCAGTCCATGGAGGTCCATGGTGGAGAAGTTAACCACCTGTAGCCCATGAAGGACCCCACACCGGAGCAGGTGGATGCCTGAAGGAGGCTGCGACCCCACGGGAAGCCTGCTCTGGAGCAGGTTCCTGGCAGGACCTGTGGCCCCATGGAGAGAGGAGCCCACACTGGAGCAGGTTTCCTGGCAGGACTTGTGACATCATGGGGGACCCGTGCTGGAGCAGTCTGTTCCTGAATGACTTCACACCATGGAAAGGACCCATGCTAAAGCAGTTCATGAAGAACTGTCAGTCATGGGAAGGACTCACATTGGAGAAGTTGGTGGAGGACTGTCTCCTGTGAGAGGGACCCTACGCTGGTGTGGGGGAAGGAGTCCTCCCCCTGAGGAAGAAGGAGTGGCAGAAACAACATGTGATGAACTGACCCCAACACCCATTCCCTGTCCCCCTCTGCTGCTGGGGAGAGGAGGTGGAAATTGGGAGAGGAATTAAGTGCGGGAAGAAGGGAGGGGTGGGGGGAAGTGTTTTAAGTTTTAAGTTGGTTTTACTTCTTATTATCCTCTTGTCTGATTGGTAATTAAATTTGTCCTATCGCCCAAGTTGAGTCTGTTTTGCCCATGCCAGTAATTTGTAAGTGATCTCTTTCCGTCCTTACCTCCACCCATGAGCCTTTCATTATATTTTTGCCCCATTCTGCCCAGTGGAGGAGGGGGGTGATAAAGTGGTAAAGTGATAAAGTGGGCTTTGGTGGGCATCTGGCATCCAGCCAGGGTCAACCCACCACATAAGGTAAATGACACAAAGCTGAAAAAGTTGTGCAAAGTTTTAACTCCACAAGAACATACATAAATAGATCATCAATGGATATATGTGGTCTGAATATGGGAGGCTGTCAGAGGACTGAGGTTTTGGAACAATCTTCCTGCAGGACCTTCCAGAAATCTAGTTATGTTTAAGATCAAGTACTGCAGATTTATGAACATAGTTCTTTACCATAGTAAGGGAACTCAAAGCCTCATCCAACCTGGCCTTGAACATTTCCAGGGAGGGGGCATCCACAGCTTCTCTGGGCAACCTGTTCCAGTGTCTCACCACCCTCACAGTCAAGAATTTCTTCCTAATATCTAATCTAAACCTACCCGCTTTGACTTTGAAGCTGTTATCTCTTGTTCTATCAATACCTGCCCTTGTAAAAAGTCCCTCCCCAGCTTTCCTGTAGCCCCTTCACGTACTGGAAGGTCGCTATAAGATCTCCTGGAGCCTTCTCTTTTCCAGGCTGAACAGACCCAACTCTCTCAGCCTGTCCTCATAGGAGAGGTGCTCCAGCCTTCCGATCATCCTCACGGACCTCCTCTGGACTCATTTGAACAGATCCATGTCCTTCTTGTGTTGCGGAGAACTAGACAGAGTACTCCAGGTGTGGCCTTACAAGAGAGGAGTAGAGCAGGAGAACCACCTCCCTCAACCTGCTGGCTACTTTTCACTTGATGCAGCCCAGGATATGGTTATTGGCCTTCAGGGCTGCAAGCGCACATTGCCGGCTCATGTTGGGCTTCTCATCTACCACCTCTCCCAAGTCCTTCTCTTCAGAGCTGGTCTCAAGCCACTCATCGTATTTATGTTTGGGATTGCCCTGATCCAGGTGCAGGACCTTGCATTTGGCCTTGTTGAACTTCATGAGGTTAGCACAGGCCCACCTCTCAAGCCTGTCAAGGTCCCTCTGGATGACCTCCCATCCCTCCAGTGTGTCAACTGCACCGCACAGCTTGGTATCATTGGCAAACTTGCTGAAGTTGCACTCAATCCCACTTTCCATATCTCTGACAAAGATGCTGAATAGTACCGGCCCCAATACCAACCCCTGAGGGACAC
>NW_010319161.1:0-1841 GCF_000700745.2 Antrostomus carolinensis | reverse complement strand
GTGCAGGTGTAGGTGCAGATGCGGGTGCAGATGCAGGTGGAGATGTAGGAGCAGATGCAGGTGGAGATGTAGGTGCAGGTGGAGATGCAGGTGCAGGGTGTGGAGTCTGGCTCGGTGTTACAGCTGCAGGTGGAGGATGAAGAGGAGGAGGCTGTAGGATGCAGGTGGAGATGCAGGTTGCCAGGTGGAGGTGGGGTGCAGGTGCCGATGGAGGACACTGTTCCTACCCAGGTCATCGAGGAGCTGGAGGAGCTGATGCAGAGCTCACCTGACCCCGAGGCCGACCCCGAGGGTGACGAGGACGACGAGGAGGAGGAGGAGGAGGACACGGGAGCCGATGGTGAAGGTGAAGGTGGTGGTGGGGACACGGAGCCCGTCCTGCTGCGGGAGCTGCGCCTGTTCTCCAACAGCAACAGCTCCCACGAAGGTACAGCCCCAGAGTCCCAAACCCACCCGTTTTGGGGCAAATTCCACCCAAATCGGGCAACTTCTGTCTCAGCAGGTTCTGGCTTTTCCTTTGGCTTTAGATGCTGAAAGCTAATTAATTAACTGATTAATTGCATTGAACTGGTCAATTGCATTGAACTAGTTAAATGCATTTAACTGATTAATTGCATTTAACTGATTAATTGGATTGAACTGGTTAATTGCATTTAACTGGTTAATGGCTTTTAACTGGTTCCTTGCCTTTAACTGATCAATTGCATATAACTGATTAATTGCATTTAACTGGTTAATTGCATTTAACCAGTTAATTGCATTTAACCGATTAGTTGGATTGAACTGGTTAATTACATTTAACTGGTTAATTGCATTTAACTGATTAATTGTATTTAACTGCTTAATCGCATTGAACTGGTTAATCGCATTTAACTAATTAACGGCTTTTAACTGGTTATTTGCCTTTAACTGATTAATTGTATTTAACTGATTATTTGGATCGAACTGATTAATTGCATTTAACTGGTTAATTGCACTAATTGCACCAGGCATTTAGTTAATTGCACCACGTAATTAATTTCTTGCACCGGGCATTATAATTTATTGCACTGGGCTTTTAGTTAATTGCACTGCACATTTAATTAATTGCACTGGGCATTTAATTTATTGCATCGGGCATTTATTAATTGCACTGGGGATTTAATTAATTGCACTGGGTATTGCATGTACTGCGCTGGGAATTTCACTGATCACACTGGGAATGTCACGAATCACACTGGGAATGTCACCGGTTGCACTGGGCGTTGTAACTGTTGCACTTGTTCCACCGGGTAGCTGCTCCATCGCCCCGACCCCGCCGGCAGAGTTGTGCCGGTGTGTATGGGGCCAGTACCGGTGTGTAATGGGTATGTAATAGGTGTGTAACAAGTGTGGCCCGCTGTGTAACGGGTGTGAGCCGGTGTGTAATGGGTGTGAGCCGGTGTGTAATGGGTGTGAGCCGGTGTGTAACAGGTCAGTCCCAGTGTGTAACAGGCGTGTCCCAGTGTGTAACATGTGTGTACCGGTGTGTAACAGGTGTGTAATGGGTGTGTAATGGGTGTGTAACAAGTGCGTGCCGGTGTGTAACGGGTATGTCCCAGTGTGTAACAGGTGTGTAATAGGTGTGTAACAGGTGTGTGCCGATGTTTATGGGGCATGTGCCGGTGTGTAACGTGTGTGAGCCGGTGCGTAACAGGTGTGAGCTGATGTGTACTGGGCCTGTCCTGGTGCGTACTGGGTGTGCGTTTGTGTGTACTGGGCCTGTTGCGGTGTGTACTGGGCCTGTCCCGGTGTGTACCAGGTGTGTCCCAGTGTGTATGTGGCCAGTGCTGGTGTGTAACGGGTATGTCCTGGTGTGTCCC
>NW_010319160.1:0-7901 GCF_000700745.2 Antrostomus carolinensis | reverse complement strand
AGGGTGACAGCGGGGTGCTGCCGCGTCCCCCCAAAACCTGCCGCGTCTTCAGCCGGTGTTTGGGAGCTGCCACAGCGGGGACAGGAACTCCCGGAGAAGGGACGATGCGGGGGAGAGGGTGACAAGATATAACAAAGGGAAACGGAGGGATGAAGTAATATCATGTTGTGACGTCATCCTCATCGACATAAATTATATAGAGAATAGTCTGTATTATAATACATAACAAAAGAAAAAAAAAAGAACCAAAATTGGATTTATATTTAATGAGGAGATACTATAAAAATATCTTGTCCTAGCTCCCATTTGCAAAAGTATTTTTCAGCTGGAAGGATATCTATTATTTTTTTCTCTTTTCTTTCTTTCTTAAAAAAAAAAAAATAATCTCCATACGTACAAAGGCTCAGACTGTTAATATTGTGAACCTCTTAAATCAAAATACTCCAACCTGTTTATTTGAATTTGAAGGGTTTATTTTGATGCATTTACTGGTGTTTTTTAAAGAGAGAGAGAGGAGGGAAAAAAAGACTAAGATTTTAAAATTAGAACATTTCTTTATAATTTAATATTCTATTTTAATAAATGCATTTATTACATGTAAATGTAGCAAGGAACTGGGCTAATAAAAATACTTTTTATTAGGTAATTTATTATAAGAAAAAAGGATATTTTATTTTATGATAAAGTGATCCTTAAAAGTTTAGAAGGTTTAGAATATATGTAGGTTAAAAAATACATTTGTATCCAGAGTATTGCTTAAAAAGTGTTTTTAATATATGTTTCCTTTTTTTGTGTGTGCGTGTGTGTATGTAAAAGGTGATAGTTATGGTGCAGATAGCCCTTTCCAGAAATAAGAAATTAACACAGTTGGATGTATTTAAAAAAAGGAAAAAAAAAAAAAAGAAAAAGGAAAAAAAAAGGTAATTAAAAACCAGAGAAGTAGAAGAGAAAAACCACTATGAGTGAGAGCCCGCGCGGTCGCTTCGAAGCCCCCGTCCTGTCGTTGCTCTGTCTGGTGAATCCCTTTGCCAGGGGTCGAGGTTGTGGTAACATCTTGGTGGGATCAGCCCTGGCTGCCCAAACCCTCCGGCCTGGGGCTGGGGGGGTCTGTTTTCAGCAGCGTCACCCGGCGCCGGCCCCGCTGCCGCAAAGCTCTTGGGCACATCCCTGGCACCCACGGGCACCCCGGGGTGCGACCCACCACCCCGGGTGGGTGCTGAGGGTTTGCTCTGCTGTGGTTTCTTTGGGCAGAGCAGGAGCTTGGGAGGAGGCTGGGTGCTCTTGGAAAGCAACGCTTGCCTTCCTCACTGTTTTCAGCAGCGTCACCCGGCGCCGGCCCCGCTGCCGCAAAGCTCTTGGGCACATCCCTGGCACCCACGGGCACCCCGGGGTGCGACCCACCACCCCGGGTGGGTGCTGAGGGTTTGCTCTGCTGTGGTTTCTTTGGGCAGAGCAGGAGCTTGGGAGGAGGCTGGGTGCTCTTGGAAAGCAACACTTGCCTTCCTCACCTCTTCCTCCTCCTCCTCCTCCTCCTACCACCGCTACATCTCCTGTCCCAGGGAGCTGGTGGAGTTTTGCCCTCGATTCGCTTTGCGGCAGGGTTTCAGCCAGCCCTGTGGAGAACTGCTTCTTGTTGAAGGCGAGAGGATTTATGACCCTTCCCACAGCCTCGACGGGAGGGACCACGAGCTGCCTGACCTCCCCGGGATGGGCGCGTGTTCGCAGGGCTGCTCTGCAGACCAGGCTGCTGGTCGCCATCGGTCGCCTCCCTTTAGGTTTTGTCTCCATTTTTTTCCCCAGCTGAGCGGGCTGTGAGGACAGGAGTATTTTATCCCAGCGTTCAGGCCAGACCTGATCTTGCAAACATCTAGCATCGTCTTTTTTTTGAACCGAAGGGTTTGTGCAGAACTGGTGCCGTGCTGCTGCAGCCACTTTGGGCTTGGACATGGTGCTCTGAGCAGCCAGGGGATGAAACAGCTTGTGCAGAGCTCCTGGCAGCTTCAACCCATCCTAGATAGGTCAGCGATACAATTTCTGCTCCCCACAAGCCAGCGTGGGCACGTCGCGTGCAAGATAACTGATGTTGGGCACTTTGTGAGGCAGCAACGCAGCCTGTGAGGGTGCGAGAGGTGGGACGGAGAGCAGTGCCCCAAAAATCCGAGGGGCTCGGAGCAGAGCTGTGTTGGAAGGTGCTGAGCTGTTAGCAGGAGGCTTCCAGGTCCAGGCAGGATCAGACCCGTGGTGGGATGGAGCAGATGGGACTGGGTTGGTGCCGGACGCTCGGTTCACCGCGCCGCTGGGATTTAACGCACGTGCTTTGGTGAAACCAAGGAGCGAGGGCTCCGGTGCTTTGCTGAGTTTGGGACTCATCCTGCAAACTTTCCTTGTGGATGTGACCGAGATGGCTTTGGGGCTGTGGGAGCTGGAGCTCCCCGGTCCTGGCACAGCGGGGAGATGTCACCAGGGTGACAGCGGGGTGCTGCCGCGTCCCCCAAAACAACCACTTTGGGCTTGTCCCTAGTGCTCTGAGCAGCCAGGGGATGAGACGGCTTGTGCAGAGCTCCTGGCCAGCTTCAACCCATCCTAGATAGGTCAGCAATACCCTTTCTGCTCCCCACAAGCCAGCGTGGGCACGTCTCATGCAGGACAACTAATGTCAGCACAGCCTGGAGCGGGTAGAGCATCCCCTTTTTGGCCAGCGAGGCTCTGAGCTTGCAAAGCACGTGCTTTAATCCAGGAAAACACTTCAACCTGCGCTGGGCTTCAGCCACGTCCTTGTTGTGCAGGATCTTTGCCCAAGGAGCTGCTTTGCAGGTGGGCTGAGCCACCTCGACCTCTCCATGAGGTCCTGGACCTCCGCCACAAATCCAGCCCTTATCCTGCTCCCCTTCCCAAAGCAGCAGGAAGATGAGGGATGATTCTGCTCTGTTGCCTTTCAAAGAAGCATTTTAAAAGATTTTTTTTTCTTTGTTTGTTTGTTTTTTAACCAAAAAGGAGAAAAAAAAAAAAACCCCAACTTTGAGTTGATGGGTATTAAAAAAAAAGTTAATAATAATAATAAACATTCAAATTTATTTCATATAATCCTAGAGTAAAGATTAAAATAAAATTAACTAGTTCAAATAGTAGATGCTATCCATATTGTTTAATCTATAGTAGATCCAAGTGATCCCAGACAGAGCAGAATGTAAAATAAACTTGTAAACGAGATCAGCTATCATTTTTAACTTCCCCAGAAATTCCATCTTTTTTTGGTACTATTTTTCTGAAGCAAACGAATAAACGAACGAAAGCCTAACAAAATAACAGCCCCCGACTGGTACCTTCTGTCAATCAAAGTCCTGAAGTTATTTTTATAGAGGGGGGAAAAAAAAAAAAAAAAGGGATCTAATAATATGTATTTTTTTAAAAAGATACGTTTGGGTTTTTATGTTGCTTTTTAAATGAAAAATAGAAAGATTTGGCTAGTCACTGAACAAAATAAGGAAGTTTTAGGCCGTTATTTTTGCCTTATTCTGACCTCCAGCCTCGGGCTCGGGGCATGAAATTGCAGAAAAAAAAGAAATGTTAAAAGTTGCTGTTGCTTTTCTTGCTCTGTTCTTGCTTTTTTGAACTTCTCCAAGCACCGATGGTGTTGGGACGGTCCCCGTGGTGGGCGGGTGGGACCGTTCCTGGGCGGGAAGGTGAAGGAAAGGAAAAATCGGATGAAGTCCCCCAGACAGAGCTGGAAGGCAGGGAGGTGCCGGTGCGAAGGCGCGGGGCCGTGAGTTGGGCTTTCTGCCCTCGCAGCCGGGCAGTGGACAAAGGGCAGTAGGTTGGTTTATGGTTTATTCCCCCCCCTTTATTTTTTTCTTCTTTTTTTGGTTATATCTTGACCTGGTGAGGAAGCGCCGCACGAGGAGGTGACGTGCGCCTTGGGATGAGCTTGTTTAGCAACCGGAATCTTTCAGGATGCTGGATTTGGCTTTTTGGGTGAGGTTTTTTTTTCTGCTGGGTGGTCCCTGAAGGGAACTCAGCCTCAAATCATCACGTTCGAGAGCTGGAGCTGCGGGGGAAGTGTTTGCAAAAAGCTTTGGTGACCTGGAGGGTCCATCCCGTGGCTGTGCCGGGTCACGGCATCCCTGAGCCCGCAGCTTTGCTTCCCAACACTGTCCCCACGCCATCCCGCTCTCGGGAAGGGGACATCCATGGCCAGCGCCTGGTTTTTGGCTGCCAAAGCGAGGGGAGAGGCTGGAGGCTGTTCTCAGCCACATGTTGGGCTCTGCGGCTGGACACCCGGGTCCTTGCAGTGCCGAGAACGGGAGCAAACGTCTCCCCAAGCTGGTGGGGCAGCATCCAGGTGCTCAGGCTGGACGGTGGGTCCGTTGGCACAGAGGGAATTTTTCTGCCGACAGCAGATCCGCTTTGGGCAGTTCGGGGACCAGCAATGGGGCTGGATGTGCCCCACACACCCAACCAGTTGGTTAATCCCTGGTCCTTAACGTTTCAAAGCCAGGTCAGCACTTTGCTCCGGAGCGTTGGTGACTGCTTTTTGCTACACCACAATCACCGTTTACATGATATAACTCAAAAATAAATGACTTAACATCAAGTCCGTTGTTATTAGAGAAGCAGAGCGTTGCAAAGAAAACACTCTTGAAAGGTGGTTACCTCTGGGTTTAGCTTTTGCTCCTATCCTCTGTGTCGTGGCTCAGCCGTAGCGAACCCAGGGATGTCCTGCACTTCACGAGCATCCTACAAGGATCCCAAAGCCTTTGAGAAACGCAGCGGGTGCCCCTCGCTCCCTCGCCGGCGGACGGCGTGCCCGGGGTGGGACGAGGCAGCCGCTTACCAGCATTCATTCAGCAAAGCCATGCAATAGGTTAGGACAGGAAGCGAAGAGAGTTCTCATTCGGTTTCTGCGTATAGCACTGTGAATCAGAAATCACTCCACGGGACCCTCCCCGGCGCGCCGGAGAGGTTTGGGGAAGCAGGGCACGATGTCTCCTGCGCTTTCGGAGGGGCTCGTGCTTGGTGGAATCAAGCGCCGGGTCCCTCCCTGCAGGGACTGTGAGGCGACTTGTTTGCTCTTTTCATTTTTGTTTTACCTCATTTTTTTAATTTTTTTTTTTGTTGTTGTTTTGATACTTGAAGAAGAGTCAGTGGTTGACATTGTACAGTGATGCCCTGGACTGGAGAGTGGATGCACTTTATAGTAACTTGTATACTCATAGTGGGGTCCCGTCCTGCCTCTGCTGAGCCCGCAGCGAGGTTTACTCGGTGTCAGCACCGGCAGGAGCAGAGTCAGGATGGGCTGGTTCTTCCAAAAACCTTTCTAGGATGTTAGGGAGCAAATGTTGGTATTTTCTTGTGGGTTTTCACATACTGTAGAAACTCCAAGTCACATTTTGCTGTCAGTTGACCTGGTGGAAAATTAATCTCTAATTTTGCTGGGCTGATTTCAGTTTTGCCCGTGCTGTGACGGCTGGAGGTGGTGGAGTTTGGGCAGCTCCTTCCTTTACTCCTGTGTAACTCACCCGTTTCAATGGGGTTACTCTACTGGAATCTGAAGTCTCTTCAGCCCTGGCAGGCTGCGGTGTTACCGCTGGATCCACTCCAGCATCGCTTCAAGGCTGCTAATGGAGCAAATTGAAAGTCACCCCCGGTAAAGTGACACTAATGTCAAATCTGGAGTTGTTCCACTGGTGTCTGTGTAGGAATAAAAAAAATGAAGTCACCCTCTGATCGTGGCATTGGTTTGCCAGGCAGCTGACAGCAGAATGTGTTTTCTCTGGTCTTGTGATGATGCTTTTGAAACAACTTGCAGAGAAATGGAGCAGTGAGACAGAGCAGCGCTTCATGGCCACGATCTTCTCTGGGCTCCCAGGAGCTGGGATGGAGAGACACGGCCACAGGCTGCTTTGCTCATCTGCGAAATGCTCAGCACTTTTTTTTTTTTCCTTTTTCCTTATGAATTCTGTTCAAGATAATTGTAAAAAAAAGGAGAAAAAAAAAAAAATCAGGGGCCAGATCCTGTTCTGCAATTGAGGATCTGCTCCTGGGTTAAACACAGTGTTAAGCAAACATGAAAGGCAGTGGCCGTGAGTGCTGATGGGCCCAGACTCGCAGGTCTGTTGGAGCCGTGGCCACTGCAGAGCCCGTTCACGCTGCCGTGCCACGGAGCCAACTCTGATCCCAGCCCCAGGCCAGCCAGGGAAATCCTTAGGGATGCCCAGAGCAGCCCCCGGCCGTCCGGCTGCACGCCCGGGAGCCTTTGGGGCTGCGGAGGATTTCCTCCGGCTCTGTCCTGGTATCAGAGAGATCCAGGCTCCAGCTGCTGCCGTTGGGACTCTGGCAAAGCAGCTCTGGTGGGATTTTCCATGTGAGACGTGAGCTAAAACGAAACCCACATCACCGGGGACCATCAGCAGCCGATCTCAGCGATACCCAACGGCAGCGGCTTCCAAGGGAGCACAGCTCTATCAGCCCTTCATGGCTTTTGCTTACCCGGTACCTTGTTCTCTTTCTCTTGTCCTCGCTCAAAAACGCTGTACAAGTTTGTGTGTATCCGCTTTTCCCACGGATCCGGGTGCTATCACACCATCCTCCTCCACGGTACGACCAACCTTGCGCTGAGCCAGCCGGCCACAGAGTTGCCCGGTGTTAGCCTGGCCGTCCTGTGTGCCCCTCCCGTTTAAAGTCCATTCCCTTTTTATGTTGTATTCCCATTTATTATTTTTTTTTTCCCCTCCCTCTCTTTTCTTTTAACGTCATAGGAAACCTGTAATCGGGATTGTTACTATTGGAAACCGATCACATGTTCCATCCAGGTATTTTCATCTCTCTGGCGTTACGCAAAAATAAAGGCCTGAGAGAAGAGAGAGATATAACCGAACATAGAAGTAGAGTTAGGCTCGTTGTCTGAGTTTCAAGGCATATAGTATAAGGGGAGAAGGAAAAAAAAATTAAAATAAAATAAAAAATTAAAATAATGATGTTGCACAACTTGTAGAAAACAAAGAAGGGAAAGGGTTAATGTATTAAATGTGCTAAATTACATTAAGAACTTAATTTTATTAAAGTATTATTACTTAAGAAACTTGGTGTCTGCTCTCGGTTTCTCTCTCTTCACGCTTTGGGAGGGGGGTCCAGGAGTGGTGGTTGGGAACAAGGTCTCTGGCTGGGCTGAGCTCCAGGGGTGGTGGGGCTGTCACCTCCTTCTGTCACCCCCTCGTGGGTTTACCACTGAGTTTCACACCTTCAGCAACACTTCTCGGGGTTAATTAGACCAAAAAGAGTTTAATTTACGAGACGATCAGCTCCTATCCACCAGCTGCTGTTCCCAGTCCTGGTGACAGCAAGGTCCCACGTCCGTGAGCCTTGTGTGCAAACCTGCACCTCGTTTTACCCTTCCCACTCCTCCATTCCAGCAGAAAATCCCACAACTCCATAAAAGCTGGAAAACCTGGAACAAAACCAATCTGCCGAGCCTGAAAATGTCTCCATGAGCCTAAATGAGCTCATCATCCCGCGTGGCCATGCTGGGATGGCACATCTGATGGCAGCGAGCCCCACGGGATGCTTGGCTCAACCCCTGTCCCTTTGCAGAGCCAAGGACAGCGTCCTTCCCCCGAGCACCCACCTGTCCTGGTGACAGGGGTGACATCACCTCTTGGCACCACGTTTCGGTGCAGGCAGATGGTGGTGCGGGAGGGGGTGGCGATTGGCAGCTCTCCGGCTGGTCGGCGTGTCGCTGTGCCTCTCCCAGCTGCCGTGGGCACGGGGCAGAGTCTGGCCGGGAGGGGTAAGAACTGTCACTCTCCCGGTGACAGCCTCCAGCCATGGTCAGACACAAACGATGTGGCCAAGGATGGGTCTGGCCAGCTCAGGGAAAGGTGCGTCACGGTGCGGGGACACCCGCA
>NW_010319159.1:0-778 GCF_000700745.2 Antrostomus carolinensis | reverse complement strand
CTTTTCATACCAGATCTGGACTCCCTCAGCAGGGGCTTTCCAGCTTCCCTTCTGCCCTTCCCTGACCTCCTGCAGCTCCACTCCAGGGCTCCTTTGGGGAGGAGCTGCCAGAACTGCAGCCAGGATTTCAAGTGCACGCTAAGCAGGATTCAGGCAGTGCCACGAGGATGTGCTCTCCATCAGGGAGGAAGGGAAGAGCAAACAGCCCCAGCCTTTCATTCCCTGCCGTTGGGCTGACAGCAGTGGTTTTCCACCTCTCCTGTGTAGAGTTTCCATGGCTCCATCCCCCAGAGCCCCACTGCCCTCTCTGGGAGCAGCAATGGCCAGATCAGTCTGTCATTCTCTGCTGCCACTCAGGACGAGTTCTCCCCTTGCAGGCACACGTCCTTATCTGCATCAGCACTTTGCTTTTCTCTCTTCCCACTTGCTGCTCTCCGAGGGCCAAGGACAAACACCTTCCTATTAACAGCAAACTTGGGACTCTCCTCTTCATTCCAGATCCAGATATTTAGAAATCTGAACATGGCTTTGGACACCAGGAATTGCCCAAACCATGCAATGTCAATAGAAACACTGAGGACATTGAGAACTAAAGGTTCTAGGGCACAGAAGCCCAGCATGGAGGAAAATCAGCAGCCTCAGCATTAACTGGCTTTGCCATGACTACAACATCTTCTCCTCCTTATTCAGAAGAATGCAATTACAAAAGTTAAACTGGGAAAAGGTGCTCTTTAGAACTATGAACACAAGGCCCAAACATAGCTAGGAAATGGCACTT
>NW_010319158.1:14638-18522 GCF_000700745.2 Antrostomus carolinensis | reverse complement strand
GGGGGAATGAGGGTGAGGGACGGCCAGGCCGAAGAAAAGGGGAAAAAATAACGAGTGAATATTTCATATGTGCTGAAAATAACGAGGGTTTTCATTCTGCTGTTTTGTGGTCAGGTGCAGTGTCCTTCCTCAGTAGAGCAGTTCACGATGGAGATCGCCAGTGGCACCTGCAAAGTACTGTATTCCTCTTTCATTCAAAATCACTAGCTGGAGAAACTGCAGAATTCAACACTGCTGTTAAATGGGTTTATTTGGGAATTAGGTAAAATGTGCAATAATGATCTCAAATTGATCCTTTGGACATAATTGTCATGGTGCTACCAGCTTTAGGAATTCTTCAGAAGCAAGCCTGGTCTATGATGGCTTTGCTGTGTGAGTTTAAACTGGTTTGTTATTATTTCTCAAACTTAATGCAGATTTTATACAGAAAAGTTTGCTGTGCAATACAATGTATTTTCAGATGCTATTTCCAAAGAAATAGTCTTATGTTAATCCTGTATTTCTTATTAGAAAGTGATTCTTTTTTATTTCCAAGGCTTTTTTAGCATCTTACATTTGAAATGGAACAAGCATTTAATAACCTGCGGAAATGTCTGGTAGAAGTTAGAAAATAAGATAACATGGAATAATAGGAGAGTAATTAAAAATTGTTGGAATATATGTAAGCAAAAGTTTTGTCTGCAGGGCTAAGCATCTGATCATCTGGCTCTAATTCCCCTCCCAAAAAAAACCCCAAAAAACAAAACCAACCAAAAACCCACACACTTGGATATGATACTAATAAAGTGAAAATAACAGTAATTTCCACCAGTTTCAGTGCTGCTAATCATAAAACTCTGTGGGAAGAAGTGAAATTGTCAATTTATTGGACACCTTCTAGCCACAAGCTAGAAATAGTCCTCAAGTAGTGTCTGTGGGGAGCTGCCTGTGAGCAATCTGTGGCTTTGTTTCCTTCTCTGTAACAGATGGTTGCTGGCAGACTGGGCTTCTCATCAGTGCGTTCCCTCCGAACTTTTCTGATTCTTGCATGTCTACTAATCATGTCTCTTCCTAGTAAATTTAGTCCTCAAATTAAGAGATACCTAGGAAATACTTGGAAAGCGTGCAGGGGAACAGAAGGCTGTTACATTGTTGGCTCTGTCAAGAGAGAGGGGGTGTCAGAGTATTCTTTGTACAGAGTGCAATAAAGGGCTGCAGAAGATACCTTTGTTCTTTTTTTTTTTCTTTTTTTGCTGCTTCTAACTAAATGGTAGATGAAACATTGATTTTAAAAAAAGATAAAAAATACTCTGGTGGGATTTCAACAAGTTTTTGGTTGGAAGGAAGTATAGCTATGAAGTGGAAAACATGAGTGCAAAGGAAGTCAGAAGGAGCTGAAGAGGAAGAGAAAGAGTAAAGAAAATACGGAGATGGATTTTCCTTCCTCTCAGGCCAGACACTGAGGCTATACCTTAAAAGTAATCAAAAAAAACCCCACAAAATATCTCCTGGTTTTTGTTTCTGTGTTGTTTGGGTTTTTTTTAAAAGAATGAAGAGAGAGACTAACACACACACACACACACACACACACACACACACACACATGTATTTTTAGGGATACTTGTATTTCCTACCCTTGGGAAGCAGGGTGGCTAGTCTGGAGCTTCTTAGCTGCAAGCAGCTCTCCAGGAGCTCAACTGTTGCTCTTGTGATGAAGTTGTGTCACGTAGCCAGTGCAGAGCAGCGCTGGGGACTGTTGTAGGAAGAAGCAAACCATCGGGAGTTACTAAAGCAAACATTACCACTCACACTTGAGTCTTGTTGCATGTCCAATCTGGGCCTATCCAAAAAGAAATCTAGAGTCTGTGGTGAGCTACTGACATTTCCCACCTCCAAACTGTTCTGCTCCCCAGAAACCCTTCTGCTCTCCAAGCCACATACCTTGCAGTTCTTGATCATATGAAGAGCGTAATACGGTGCTTACAGGATCACAACAAACTCCTGCCCTGATGAATAGCTGGCAAATTATATCACTCTAGCTGATGGCCATCCACCAGAACTTTTCCTAATAGTGCTATATGTTTTCCCAATATGCAGTTTTACCAATAGATTCCAAAACTATGTAAGCCACACTGATTAAAACATGCTGTATTCACAGGCAGAAATTTGTTCTACAGACCTAGTCTTATGTTCTATACAATGCATGAACCTGTTCTTTCACACTACTGGGAGGTGTCCAAATCTGCTCTGTACTTTCTTATCCTACTGATTTAATTGTATTCAGTGGATCTGTGCAGGATCTGGTTCAACCAAGATTAACAGTGGAGTTATACACAATAAGTGATTTTTTTGATTTTGACTTGATGGATTTATTTACATATTATTATCATTTTTTATAATGCTGTATGATAACTTTTAACACATAACTCTCTCTAAAGATTAGACATTTCATTTGAAATTTATTACAGATGAAGTTTATAGATTAAGAGCATAAAGGCATAGAAGACTGGTAAGAATCCTAACCTTAAAGCTGGTATGTCTTAACCAGATGGTAGGAATTTAAGACAGACTGAGAAATAATTAGGAAGTTCACACTTCTTAATATGAACAGAGTATGAAAACATTCGATTCAGCATAAGTGCATAATAACCAATGCAGAATAAAGAAGAAACTCTTAAGGACTAGAAAATATGTAGTGTAGCTATCTATTGTGACATTGTACATTGAAATTGTTTTCCTGAATGCTTACAATGCTACATTTCTACTGAATATTCTGTAAAAAAATTATTTTGTGAATTCTAAGTATGTTGAAAGAAGGTAGTATGATTAACTGTTTACAAAAGTAATATGTAAATAATTATAGATTTATTCAGTTATATTATGATTTTCCTATCGATGTTACATACATGTGAAAAGTGCTTTCCAAGACCTCCACTGAATAGGAAGGGAAGGAAACCAGCGCTCTGGTTGAACAAAAAATGTAACAATGTTGTTTAGAGAGAGAGGAAACCAGCTTTTAAATGTGTTATGAGTGCAACCTGATGTCATGGGCTGTAGGAGGAAGAAATCATTAGCTCAGAAAAAAAGGCACCACTGGCACAATAGCCATGTGCAAATGTTAATAAGGATATGCGTATCAGCAAGGTGTGGGATAAGATTAGCAGGATGAATGTTAGTAATAAAATCCCTCAAGAGTGGGTTGTCTTGTGGAAGGAAAAAGCTAATTTACAAGAGATTGTTGTTTCTGTTAATCAGACAGGGATACATTTAGGAAAAGGAAATGTGGGGAAAACCAGGATGATTTTGGAAAACAGAGTTGATCACTAATGCCCTATTGTATCAGCAGTGATTTTCCCTTTGTGGTTACTAATTAGTGTGAATGCTGCAGTGATAGTATGTTGCAGTAGAAGAATTACATTAATATTTGGACTGTACATTTGCAGTTGGAGGGTAAGAAGTAATGAAAATGCAGGTTTAGTTCTAGATGTGTTATACAGTTTGTATATAGTATGTCACAGTCCTCGTGGCTCGTAGCCTAACTTGCTCTTGCTGTCTGAATGTTTGACAATGCAGGCATGCACGTAGGCAAATAAGACTTCTAAAAATACATTTCACAAATCATTCATTCCAGCTGTCAGGCTGAGAACAGTCCTTTTGTCCTGCAGCCCTGGACAACTGAAATCCTATTTCAGACAAGTGAAATTTAGTTATTTGCTGCCTGACAGGAAAGCTGCTGACCTATGCTTTATACCCCTCAGTACATTGACTGACCATTGTGTCTAACCTGAGGCTTAAAATGAGAATTGGCCTCTTGCCCAGTTTCTTTGTAAATGCTACCAAATGGCAAAAGAAATGTGTGGTTAGAACCCCCAGCCTGCTGTTTGGAAAAATTCTTGCCCATTACC
>NW_010319158.1:1459-14607 GCF_000700745.2 Antrostomus carolinensis | reverse complement strand
ACTGACTATATATGGCCTCCTAAAAATAAAAATAGGGACAATCACTTTTTCTTGTCAGGCAAATCAAAGATCCAGGTCACCTTAAAAAATCCTAGGCTGCAAGCTAATCATACTGGCTATAGGGAAAATAAATATATGTATATAAATCTCTTAATCCTACATGGATCAGTCCAGTTTTGATCAAAGTGAATGGAAGCCATTGACTTCAATTGATGTTGGATGTGTCCCATGACCTTCTAGTTTATATATTTAGACTCCCCATACTAATCTTCTCTTCGACAGGTCTGATGTCATCACCATTATTATAAGCAGAACTTGTCACTTGATTGACAGCAAATAACCTTTCCAAAAAGTAGCCAACAAGTAAGAATATTTTGTAAGAGTGACATATGATCATGACTGCCTGCAGTCCATTTTTGTTTACAGGCAGTGGAAGAATTTCAGACATTTTTAAGGTCAGTGTCCCTCGTCCAGAGATGAAGGAGATGTGTTTGTTTTTAAATTGCTGCTCTGCTTAAAAAACTCTCTTCCAGTTGTGCTGAAATGGAAGACTAGGCTCTGAAATAAATCCTTTGCCTGTTGCAACCAGCTAGATGGGCACAGGAATGGAGTACACCCAACTGCATGCACAAAATTGTCATTGGCATTTCGTATTTTTGCTTCAGGAAGTCAGCTACTTAAAAATATGTATAATTTTTTTTGAATGTCTGGTGATTCAGATGTCTGGGATCTCATTTTGCTTGTTTTCTTGAAAATTTTCACAAAAAGGAATCAGTTTGCAAACCACAAAAATGTACTCAGCTAGCTGTGGTAAAATAGTTTGCATGGCCATCTAAATACTGGAGAAGTTTTTATGTTTAAAAAATTTATTCCGATGAGTAGCAAGCAATTATGAATCCATTATTAGTTAGCCATTAACCATTGTCTTAGAACTGTTCAAAGTATGCAGCAGATATGGAGGTGTTGAGAGAATATTTGTGAGACACAAAGAACTGTTGTTGACATTTTGTAACTAGATCTTAGAAGATGGTTGTAAACAGATATGCTGTAAATGTTTGAATGAGAACTAGACTGATTTTTTTACTTTGAAGTAAATATGGCAATTAAGTATATTCCATTGTAAGATTGTGGCTAAGAGTGAAATGTAATTCTGCATAATAGAACCAACTTATTAATAGGGTATTTAGGGCTTCAAATAAGTCTAAACACTATTTAAGAAGAAGTGAAACAAAATTTAGAATTAATTCTAGAACATTTATAAACAGGTATAGAAAAACAGTATCCCATCTACTAAATGAAATTAGATTAAATTAGAGGCTATTTGCCAAATTATGTTTTGTTTGTTTGACCTTGTATATGATTGCAATAAGGTGTTATGTATGTTTCAGTTAACAGACTTCTTTAGTAACTGTCTTATATTGGGCACATAATTCTTATGTTAATAGTCTATAGTAAACATGTTACCATATGAATGGTATGAATTTTAGATTATTTATTTTAGCTTATGTTTATATAAATACACAAATATTATATATGTTTATACATATACATAAATATTTAAAGTGGTCTGGAAAGATGGTAGTTTTAAAGAATTTCCATGTGGTAGTTCCTGCAACACAGCATTGTTGTGGTGATGCGGGGGAGCTGAACAGGGAACCAAAAGCTATTGCATTGCCTTGGTTTCTGTTAGGGCACTGTAACAAAGGCAACTGAATTTCAGCTCTCTTAGTCGTACTGTTATTACCTTTTGCCTGTAAAGATTATTTTGTATTGTGGAAAACTGCCAAATAAGGAGTAATTTTGTAATGTAGAACATGGAATTATGAAAGTAGGTTGAACAGAAGGATAACAGAGAAACATGTAAGCCAGTATCTCATGGCTGAAACTTTGCTAAATTAATTGATAAAATTTAGAAAATTGGAGCAGATAAAGCTGTGATCTGATGCAGGCATGACACATGAATGAACTAGTCTTTTCTCTAGAGTTTCCTCATTAATTACAGAAATACTCAAAGGCCCTGACTGGGATTGGGATTTAAGTAATCCACTTGCAGGAAGGTATTTCTTAGGAACAACAAAATGGGAGACTGACAAAGCTTCCTTCATAAGTGGCTCTTGCTAAATCCCTCAATACAGAGGCTCTTTTGGGCGTCCTGTCCAAACCAGTCCAGGTCTCCTGGTGACATCGTGAAATGCGAGATGCCTATGAGCTAGTCTTTGGCCACGATGGAGCTTTGGCCACCTGTCTGTCGTATGCTTGGAAAGATATTCAGGATGTTGACACAGAAGAGTGGGACTTACCTACTAAAACTTGGCAACCCAGTCTTGTCTGCTTTCCATGGGACCAGCGCAGCTAGCAGTGCTTGACCGGCTGAGTACCATTTTCCAACAGGAAAGCTAAAGTAGCTGACCTCAGTGGCCAGTCTCAGGTTCTTGATTTGTTTAGTCAGCTTCTAGTGCTTTCATCCTTCCTCTGCAGCCAAGAGCGTATTGCATTTGTTTGCATTGCGGTCCACCACCTGGGCCTGGTTCTCCTTGGCAAATCTGACATCAGGTTCGAGTACCTCACTCTGCTCATCACTGAGCTAAAGCTGATGATACAGTGCCTGGTGATTTTTTGTTTGCTTGCTTTTTAAACTTCCTCAGCCAAAATGGTACACAACTGGCTGTGTTATTAGATGCAAATACCCTGCACTGCTGGACACAAGGATGCAGGAGCAGGTCTCACAGTGTTTATGGTTAGCTCTGCTGTTGTCTTTTCCACAGCCAAGAAATTCCTCGTTTGGGTATTCATTTGCTTGAAATATAAAGGGTACTAGAAGTTATTTGTCTGGCATCCCACAATTATTTTAGATCCTTCACCATCTTCCAAATGCGCCAGGGCATCTAAGGCAGATAGATGCCCTGTAGTTCTGCGTGGGCTAGTTAAAGGTGCTCTCTGCATCCCCAGTCTCAATTTCTACGTCCTCCTTGTTTCAAGAGGCACATGCAAACCTCTCTACTGGGGTTTGTATCCAAAGATCTCGATTCATCTGTCATTAATATAAAGTGTGTGTAGCTTTCTTGAAATTGATACTTGTGGTTCCCGGCAATTTTGCATGACATCTAATCAATTGCAGTATTGTAAAAGGAGATATAAAAAGCTTTCAACTCTGTATCAAATTGTCAGATCACAGTTCTCACTGATGTGAGAGGCAGGAAACAAAACATCAGTCCCACAAGAACTGCACATATGCAGTATGCAACTCTTGTGTCAGTTGTCCTATCTGTCTGCACGAGGGACCATAAGACAACAGCCCGATGGTAGCAACTGACAGCTGAGGTTTGAGGGGAAGAAAGATTTTCAGCTTTGTGTGTGCACTGCTAAATAATTCAGAGCAGATAAACAGTACCTACAGGTGCATTTTTTAATTTCACACTGATGAATCAAGATACTATAACCCAAATATATATACTTAAGATCCTTTTAGGTACACAACAGCAAGCCAACGGTTATTAAAAGATAAGGGAGTAGTAAAACAATCTGTAGGCCATACAAATTCTACAAATCAGTTGTTTTCAGTTGTTGGATTTTGCATATATTAGTGGGTTTTGGAATTCCAAGAGTTAGAGTGGGGAAATAATATGATACAGTTCTTTCAAAGTAAGCTTTGATAGTGGTATTGAGTGTTAACACACTGTATATATATCTCAAGGATCTTTGTAATTCCAGGAGTTGGAAGATGAGAAGGCAATAAATAACAGGATACAGAGTATACTCTTTTTCCTTTTTAATGGGAGAATATTTCAGACACGGTGATGTAGTTGACAGATGTTCAGTTTAGCATAGAAGAAAAGGAGAAGAAAAGAGATTGAAATGCATAGTCATACAGGAAATGAAAAACCTAATTACTAGGGGAACTAATTAGTAAGGGAACCTATTGTGAATTTATCACAATAAAGTAGCTTATGCTTAGCTTCCTCTAAGTAAGTTAAATACCTGCTGCCTCAATATGAAATAAAGGTAATAGAGAATGATAAGCCCATCATTTTTGACATTTCACTAATGCTAGCTGTAATCAGTTTTTATCCAGCTCAAAGGCAGCCTTAAGATATGCCAAGAAACGCATATGTACACACAGGTACACATACACATATTTGTCTTATCTTTAATTCTTACCACAGAGATTGTCAGAAATAAATGAATTACCTGTTTTTACCAAGATTGATACGATAAAAATACACAGAGTTGATTTCTCATATTTATATTTGTTTTTCACCATAGTGAAGGGTACAAATAGAAGAAGGTGGTAAATAAACTGCCGTAGCATCAGGGCTTATAAATAGCATTTTGAGCTGGGGACACAATGCAGATCTAAATACTTTATCTTCTGTACAACTTTGGAGACAATTCTGTCCTGTAATAGAGACTGTATCAGATAATAATCATAAAAATAGTGAAAAACTATTACTGTGCTCTTAAAATGTACAAGATGTAAATCTATCCTCCAGTCTACTCAATATTTCTTCTAGAAAACAACTAATCTGTAGAGCTGTTTAGGTAACATGATTTGCTATTTCCTGGAATAATTGCCCACAAACATGTAAGCTTGACCCCTGTGCCAACTAACAAACACTTGACTCTGTACACAGAGTGACCCTCATGATGGTTTCAGAAGAGTAGGATTGGGGGATTAGACACATTTGTCCCTGACAGGAGTTGTATTTTTCTCCTGATATGGATTAAATAACATATTGACAGTCTTCAGAATTGCTAATTTTGGTCTGATTGCAAGTTCATGTTTTGCTTCATCTCACAATTCTAGGAATGGTGGTTTCCTGAGAAAATCAGTCTCATAATATTTTGGGACACTCTCTCACATGGTTTTTGTGCATGTAGAATTGGCAAACGAGCACAGCACATAATAAGAAGGAAGTTCAATCTGTAGTGGTTTTATACCCTATGTTTTTAAGAGTGTGTAATCATTTTTCTGAAAATATATAAACAGAAATCTCTGTAAAACTCATTTCTCCAGCTGTACAATGGCACACATGTAATTTGGGGATTTCCAGCCATAACTATAGTAGCAATAACAAAAGATATTTAAAGCCTGTTAGCCTTGGTCATGTTTTTAATGTAAGGATTTTCAAAATCACGGTGCTGATCTTGCAGAGAGATCCATTTACACATAGATCTCATTGAAAACACAGGACCTGCAGTTAATACGATTTTATTCTGTGTCTAATTGCCCTCCCATTTTACATAAATGTGGGCATTTGTTTCAAGGTCAGCAATTTATGAATTAAGAATAATATTGTAAATATCCTCAAAATACAATTCAATAGGAATTTGAAAACCTCAAAAATGCAAAGATCTGGAGAGTTTACCCCCTGCAAAATTGTATGGTAGCATAAAAGATGAGGTACAAAGTTGTATCTGTAATTTAAGAGCCTGCAATTATTTGCATTGTAGTCATTTGTGCACTCTATATGACCATACACATTTAAATTCAAGGACTCTGATAATACACACAAGCAAAAAAATACAGGCAGGTATTTCAAACAGAATCTGTAGGAAGAACAACATTAACATGTAGATCTTTTTGAAAAGATTGAGTCTACAGAACTGGGATTTTAAAGAGAGTTACTGGCAAAAGAATTGGGCTCATCTGATATGTACAGGGAAAAAATGTCAACTTGAAGGGCACAAATCTTCCAACCCAAAATCTACATTACTAGAGAACTTCCTTGAACTGAAACACGCTACAAGATGGGCTGAATTCTTAAAATATTAATAGAAAATTTTGATAAGACATTCTCATTATCCTTAAATTGATGCAAATTCATTAAATTGCAATGATAATAAATCTTGAGAGATTAAGTTTATAAATGAAAATCAAAGGATTGTTTCTGGGATTTTTAAGACCCCGAGATTTGTTTGGCATGTAGCTGAACAATTATTTATCGTTGCTGACAGCCTGGTTTATGTTACTAGACTATGTGCTGCTGTACACCAAATGGCATTGTCCAATTGGGTTTTATTTTTAGGCTGCTTTGGAGCAGATGCAGACTGGCACATCACTGCTTACTCCAGCGATGTGTGTTACATTCCCAGCAGGAGTCCTACTGAGAGGGGAGGAAGGAAACTAGTCACAGAAATGATAGCAGTGCAAAGCACAAATCTCAAAACTCTGCTTTAGTGGGTCAGCTGCCAAGAATTACTCCATGTGAATGGTACTTTAAAGCTGTCTTTGCTTCCCATTAGGGACTCGACTTACAATCGAAAAATCATACATAGGGAATTTGCTAGAACTTTGAATTAATATGCACACAACCAAACCAGCTAAAGTCACCTCCTATTTGATACTGCAAATTCCTAAGCCTCAGACACGTATGCTATTCACTGCAGGAATGATGAACATGTAAAGTAGTGAGCATATTCTAAATAATATATTCCGAGAGCTTGGTTCTTGTGCTTTTAAGATGAGCAGCAATCTTTGTGTTAAACTTAACAGGAGTAGATCAGACCCTGTGACTGCGAAAAATGTATTTTTCTAGAAACCAAGGTAACTTAAATGTCTGCATTAAACCTTTTCCATTGTGAAAAGTACTACTTTTAACCTGGAAATTCACACATTTTCTCTAAATAGTATGTTTTAAGACCTTTCCTCCCTATTGTATAGTATATGTGCAAAATAAGTACAATATGTAATATTTATATAATTATAATTACACATAATTATAATAATTTATATTTAATTAATGCTAATATAATATATATTAAATATAACAATTACCTGAAAAGGTAATAGTTATGGGAACTGACATAATTCCACTAACATCAAGATGAATTTCCCATTGTTCTCAGTGGAACTGTGTTTTACCTAACTGATTGGCTGACCTTATAAAAACAAGAGATGACGATAGCTGGATCACAGACCTGCAAACCAGGCTTGCGCAATGATTTCTCCTATGAACTTGGCAAGTGCCTTTAGTGTGAATATAGTAAAAAAAGTATATGTAATTTAAGAACTTCGCTATTCTTCTAAATGAAAAAAATATCTACTTGCTTTCTTTTTAGATGAGCGTTTTTCCTGCCAGTTTGTTGTATTAGTGCGACACCACTAATGCAGTTAGAAAAGAGTAAGCTTCCTGGCCGTTGCATCATTAGTAGAATTATTAATTGGGCTGCCTGAATTTCTATTCATTTTTGTATTGAAGTCAGCAATAGTAACTTTTAATAATAAATGGGCAAAGCTGAAAACTATTAAATAGATAGATCTTTATTGAAATTGTAAACCACATGTACTATA
The DNA here is from genome assembly GCF_000700745.2 of Antrostomus carolinensis. NCBI lineage: Eukaryota > Metazoa > Chordata > Aves > Caprimulgiformes > Caprimulgidae > Antrostomus > Antrostomus carolinensis. The sequence continues at coordinate 7,316 of NW_010319158.1, read as the reverse complement.
AAAATCAGGAGGTGCCATTGCTGTTCTTCCAGTCACCTTTCAGAGTAAAAATCTTATTTCAGCTTCTCTGCTTGTAAAAGGAAAGAAACAGTGAGTTGCAAGGACTGGTGAAGTTTGTGCGTAATGTCTAAAATTACATCAGAACGAATTTACCTGTCAGTATTGATTACACAAAAAAAGCAGAAAAAGCTTTCTGCATACAATTACCTTCCCAGAATATATGACAAGAATGTGTGTGTGTGTGTTTTCAGAGCTGCCTCTGTGAAGCCACTGGCACTTGGATGATTGCAGGTTATCCCCATGCAGCCTTTCTGATCAAGCAGAAATCTCAGCTGCTTCTGCAAGGGGCAGTCCCACCATGCCCTCAGCCTCAGCCTTTGCTGCTGCTCCGGCTGTACACGCAGTAACGTTCTTGATGGTATGTGCTAAGCCAGATGATGAGGCCTGAATAACAATCTTCTGATGTGTATTATCTTATTTTGCCAGAGGCCTTCTGGAAAAGAGAAAGATTTTTGCATGGACACTAAACTGAAGTCCAAGTAAGCAGTCTGATGCTCCATAGTGTCATCTACTGCTTTAAAACAACTATTGCATGGGCCCTCATTTCATTGCCATTGAAGTAATTGGTGTCTCAACATTTTCAGTTGTGTTCCTATAGTAATGTTTATGGCAAAATTGCCAATTGACCATGAAATTTTATCCTCAAGTCACACATATATATCTGAAGTTATTTTGTACTATTCAAGGAAGTGTTCTTGACCACCATTAAAAGCTTTGATTTCTGTAGCACTGGACATTACTAAAAAATCATAGTTCTTTGCTCATTATTAATAAAATACCCTTGTTTTCTGTAGTATTTGATATAACATAACAGTAAATTATAAATTAATTTCCTGCCTTGTTAAAATCCATTGTGTATAGAGGAATTGTACCCAAGATTAATATATTCCTATGCTACCAAAACAGATTTAAATCTGATAGCCAGTAATTGTTTCATATAACAAAAACCAGCGGTCTTCGTAAGAACCAAGATATTTTAGAGACACTGTGACTTGGTAGCTTTAGCAAAATAATAGTTAAATGAAGAGGTTTTTTTTTTTCTGTGCTAATAGAAGTGATACAGTGCCACAATTTGTAAATTCAGGAAACATATCTTCTAAAAATAACTCTTAAAACAAATATACACCTCTCTCAAGTGTAGGATTCTACTGTTGGGTTTGGCTTCCATGATCATATAAAGAGCAGTACCTGTGCTGCTCTGAAAAGAAATACATCACTTAACTCCACATGCATCTTAGCAGAGACAAGAGACCCAAATGTGACAAAAAGGAAATTGCTCTCATCTTAACACAGTTTGATTAAAGCTTTAGGCATAGAGCTTTTTAAATGACAAATGCTCAATGAAATAATATTATGTCTTTATACTCCAGAGCACTATTAATCTGAGGTTTCAGGACTTTACAAAATGTTAATTAACTAGTTACCATTCATGCAAAGTGCTAGCATTACAGTCATTTTGTGGGCTGATAACTGAAGCGTGGAAATACTACATTCTTCAGAAAGGATGGGATTTGGCTTCTCTTCCATGTGTGTTCCCTATCAGGTATTTACAGAGAAGTTAACTGCTTATGCAGAAGTGCTCTCCATGGATCTTCCACCAAGTTAGCCCAAAAGGAGCAGGAACAATTTTGGGAGAGACTGCGAACAACTTCAGTTGTACCCAAAGCAGGATGTTAATGCAGCCTGAAGCCTTGCGTTGGACACTTGGGAGCCCAAATATGATGACTAAGAAGCTAGGCAGTGTTCTTAAGGATCTGAAGCAGTTGCATATTCAAGGAAAGAACAGAGACACTGTTGGCTGTTCTGCAGGAGGGTAAAGGTTTGCATAATTTAATTTTTTTTCTTTTTTTTTTCCAGTAAGTTCCCTGCTAGAATTAGGGTAAATGATGTGCAAATTAGGAAGCCACTATTAGATCTATCATCTCTGCACAGGCTTGCTGAAATCTATGTGTGATTTCAGTATAATTAAATAATATGATCACTGCAGAATACGACTCACAATAGAAATTCCATGCAGTTGAGTGTAGGAATTGTTCAGCTAATGTACATTTAGCCTAATGTCTCTAATCAGGAGATGATTTGGAGGAAGGTATAGAAGACCCATAGGTAATGAATAATCTGCTCTACGTATTAGATCTCAACCTGATCTGAAATCTGTTTTGAATGTTGAAAACGTGAAGTGTGGCACTTTCATATACTTCCAACAACTTTTCACTCAAATAAATCCCTACTTGTGGGTATTACTGGTCACAATTTAACCACTGAATCTCTTTTTGAATCTTATGAAATTGCTGGTCTCAGTGATCTCCCTTAACAATAAGTTTTGTAATATAATTACATGCTTATATTATTTTATTATTGTTATTTTTGCATTTCACAACAAATTTCCTCTTGTTTTCATGTTACAGGACAGCAAGAACGGAGGTTCAAAATCTACCTTTTCTGTAATATTAATATTTTTATGTTTTTTTAATCATGGCCTTTTAGGCCTGCTTCTTTTTAAGGGTAAAAACTAAACATCTTTCAGTTTGCCTTTTCCTTGGCCCAGGTCATTCTTCTCATCCTTCTTTTAATTTCATCTAGCTCTCCAGAGCTCTCCAGTAGCTTTGATTGAGATCTTTGCAGCCTGTATCATTACACTTTCTTCCAGATTAAGAAATCAATACTAATTTCTCTAACATTCTCCAACTTATTCATTATCACTTTTCTTATGCATCTCAGCATTTGTTTACTTGTTTTGACCACAGCTAAACATGACCTCGGTCTGTTTTCTAAGCTGATACATTTTTTTAGAATGCTGTGAATCACCTAAATAACTTCTTTCCTTCTATGGCACAATACTTACTAAAATTGAGTTTTGCTTGCCATCAGTCTGCCCATGTGATATTGTCTAATTAGGTCTTTTGAAGTTCTTTGTAGTCCTCTCTAGCCATAGTATAAATAACCTGTCATCCACAGATTTTGCTGCTCCTTTTTCAGATCTTTGCTTTCTTTCCAGATCAGTAATAAACATATTACATCTCAGAGAACTGTTATTCTACTTAGTAAAATTGCTAATATAAAAAAACTCTAGTTTTAACAATTTTTGTGTCTCTCAGAAAGTTCGTGTGTTTCCCATCTCTGTTTTAAACTTTATTACCCTTACCCAATTTAGAATGCCAAGGTATTAAAATATGGTGGCTTAGTGCTCATTTATACTCTGGCTCCCTTTTTCATAGCAGAAAAGCTTTTTGTAACAATATGATACTTAGACAGAATATCTCTATTATGGACCATGCCTCTGACATGGCATTCCATAATTGGAATTTTTTTCTAACCCTAGTACAATTTATGTTCTTAGGATGCCTGTGTTATGGGGGAGGTTGGCCCACATAATTATTTCTTAAAAGGAAAAAGATGCCTCATTTTAAAAAATATTAATTTCAAAGTTTTGAAACTTGAGTTTTACATGTACTTTGGAAAAATCTCTAGTATTTTAAGGGTGACATCTTTCAGAAATATTGATTATTACAGAGCCCTCAGAGAAAGTACCATTACCTTCACTGAGTAAAAGGATGGGCCACCACTAATGGCATTCAAAAGAACTGCCCTAAGAAGGCCTTGAAATGGAAGGGAAATGTGTAAAGTTTCCATGGCAGCGTGCATGATGACCTCAGTGGCTTCTTAAAGACTTACTGGGCACTTGTGTGCGTCAAAAGAACTGCCCCTGTGTATAATAATCAAAACAAGTTATGGTTTGTTTGTTTGTTTGTTTGTTTTCCCCCAGAACGATTGTGTTTGTGTGACATCGTTATGAGAGGAGTTTAAAACAAGGTAGTACCCATTTCGCAATTCCCCGGTAAGGCCGGGGTAAGTCCCCAGGACCCCACACAGGTACGGAATTCTCAGTGCGGTATTGCCATCTGTCGGTAACTGCCCGGCAAGGCTGCAGAGCTGCTCTACAGCCTTGGACGATCACTGTCACACTGACCTGCTGCAGGGTTATTATTACTGGGTTCTGCTTCCCAGAGGCTGCGTTTTCTTGGCCGAGCATTTGCTCTCTACTGCTGCATTGCTGGGGCACTGGCTGGACAGGACAGGGGCCTTATGGCTCCCAGCTCTGGCCCAGATGGTGCAGACCCTTGTCCACATCTGAAGTTACTATCCACGGCAAAGTCTGCAAAGACCAGGCAGGTCTGTAGCAGGAATCATAGACTCACAGAATGGTTTGGGTTGGAAGGGACCTTTAAAGATCATCCAGTTCCAACCCCCATGCCATCAGCAGGGACACCTTCCACTAGACCAGGTTGCTCAAAGCCTCAATATTTAAGAATATTTAAGAATATAGAAAGAATTAGCAGTGTGAGCCTTAAACAAAGTAATCACTACCTGTGATTGCTGTCCAGACCATCAAAAAAGATTTTAAAAGTATTCGGAAAATACAAGCTTGGGAACAAAAATGACAGGGCAGAAAAAACATGGATATCATGGAGACATGGATTTTGCAATAAATTGACATTTTCCACACACTTATTACCTCATGTCGCAAAGGAAATGGGTAACTGCTGTTCTGTACCCTTTTTTCCCCTCAAATTGTTTAACTGATTTAACTAGCAAAGTTAAAATTGGAGCAATTTCTTCTTGTCTATCCTTAGCAGGAAGTTTGCTCTCTCTGTGCCAGAGCTGAAGAAGAGTCTGTATCTGCCTATCACAGTCTGAGTAAAAATATCACCTCTCCTTGCAAGCCATCCCTTTCTTAAAAATTTAGGGCACTTACATTTATCAGAGATACTTAAAAATAGAGGTATAGATGATCAGCTCAAATATTTCAGAATTAGTACATTGACACAGTCAGTCCTGACCTCAAATTGCTATGTGCTTTTTCCTGAAGCCTGCTCCAATCTCATAAAAAGTACTAATTTCTTCGCTGATCTGAGTGAGACCTATTTGCCCCAATTCACTGTAGTGAGTGTGTGATCGGGTTTCTCCCACTGCTAAAACCAAAAGCTGATGGCTGTGAAGCACTCTGCAAGTCTGGCTCCTTTTTTGTATTTGAAACCTGGGACTGGATTTGAAAATCTGGTCCCATTTGTTATTATCATTGCTCAGAAGAATCCACTCTTCTACGTTCTCTGTGGCCACTCAAATATTTAGTTTTATTAGTGGAAAGTGAAAGCAGGATTCAAGACTGTAGTTTTGTTTGCTTTCATACAATAAAATAAGTTAGTACAGTGGATTTAAATGGAAGTGGAATTATATATGAAAGTTTTTTATCATGCCAGAAAATTTCAATTAGGGGAAATTAGCCACTTGGTTCTTTCTGATAAATTAATCATAGAGATTATCTATTAAACGTGCCACTTAACCTTTCTGGCATAAGTGCCTGCGGCAGTAGTATTTAGGCTCTACATATTCATTTAGAAATATTAATTTCTATGCAGCTGTCTTCCAAAATGGAATTTTCACTTGTCTTTTTTATAAGTAGGTCATTGTGCAGCTGTTGTTAATAGAGGCTGGCATTTGTAAAATGGTAAATCCACCATTGTACCCTAGAGGTCACAAATCTCCATCAATTACAGAATATCCTTTATTAAAATGTTTTTTCTCGGCCCCAAAGGGTATCATCCCTTGCTATGATAGCCTTTGGCCTTTTTGGAATGGGCATGTGTTTCAGCCGGTTGTTTTGCAAGAGCCAAAGCACCACCATGTTCACATTATCTGTCTTCTATTAGTTTAAGGTTTTTCCTCGACTCTACATTATCGCTTCCATCTACACTAGAGCTGCCTTAAAATTAATCTTGAAGAAAATTGGTATGAC
>NW_010319158.1:0-1420 GCF_000700745.2 Antrostomus carolinensis | reverse complement strand
CCAGGTCCAAATCCTCCTCCCACCCTCTACAATGAAACCAATTGGTCTTGTCAATGTAGACAAGGCCTTACTGTTCCTGTAGTGGTCAGCTGTTGCACAGCTTATGGAGAGACAAACAACTCCTGGAATAGCTACAAACCTTATCCTGTAGTCTTTAAAGATTAGAATTAGGACCTTGGCCTGGATATCTTTCTCATATGTCATAAAATTTGCATAGTCTGCTGCAGGAATAGTTTAAACTCTAGAGCTCTGAGGCGTGTATACCCTAAATCCTAGTGAAAGAAGAGAGGAAGTAAGAAAGGAGGAGGTCTGTGAAAAGAAAATATGAATGACAGATAATTTATAAACTTTCAGGGTTATGAAATGAGAAAGAACATATCAAAATCTTAGAATCAAGTATTACAAAGGAAATTAAATTTGCATTATGTGAGCAGAGAGCACATTAGTTATGGGTAACAAAATTAGCATTTCAGAAAGTGGAATTGGCAGCGAGACAGTGATGTTACAGTCACAGTTTGTCCATATTGTGAACTAGAATTAATACTTTATTGATTACTTGAGCCTATACATTCTTGGACAGATACTATTAAGTATGAGAAGAATGCTTATAGATTTGGGATGTGAAGCCAACAAAATCCTGCTGACTTTGGGTTTGTGTTGGATACACTTGAAGATCTTAAAGGTTTAAGATCTCGAGGATTTGGAGACAATTCAAGTAGTGCAAGCTCCATGATACAAAGAAGACAGGGAAGAGGAAACAAAATTGAAGAGATTTGTGTTGAAACTTGGACTGAAAAATGAAAATGTATGAAGTGGTTAAGATTTATTTTGCTGAAGAAAAAGGCTTTGGCCTATTAAACAGTTATTTTAAGTCTGAAAAAGCAAAGCTTAGAAACAAGCTTGTATGAGGTAAGGAGGAACATTTTTAGACAGTCTGTTATCACTGTACCATTTGTTAATATGGTTAAGGATCAATTAAGAATGTTTTTTGTTTTGCAGCAAGGAAAAAATGCTGATTCTGCTGCTTAAGACTTGGGCTGTGATTTTAGTGATCTGAGTCAAGTTCATGCTCTGTGACTTTGATTTAGGCCCAGTTCCATAAAGGGCTTTAGACTCTTAAAACATGACTTCACTGGGATTTATTCACCTAAGCCGCAGAGTGCAATCTCTGGAATTTGACATACTCCTTTACACGCCCATGTTTGAACAGCACTCTGCTTTACACCCACAACAGCCTTTTCCCCCCTGAAGAACGGTGCTCCCCCCGCCTGCCCCTGACCCGGCTTCAGCGGGAGCGGCCCCGGCCCCGCAGGCCTCCAGGCCCGGCAGCGCTGCTCAGCCCTGTGAGCTCCTTATGTAATGGCCGGGGGCGAAGCCAAGGTTCTCCGGGCGCGAACCAGAGCAGCCGACATGTCATGCA
>NW_010319157.1:1458-3684 GCF_000700745.2 Antrostomus carolinensis | reverse complement strand
CCCAGCCTGTACTGGAACCTAATCTCGATCCCAAAAGAAAAATCAGCTTGTGCTGCCAGTTGCCACGACTGCCTGCACGTGCCCCCCCCAGACCTCGCTCTGCCCCGCAGGCCACTGGTCTGTGCCACTAAACATCCCCTTCAGCACTGGCTTTGGGGAAACAGATTCACTTCTGGGAGAATTCAACAAGTTTACCCCATTTCTAAAACAATGTGCTCCTCTGGGTGATGCAGGACTCCAGCCACGGCCTCAAGCAGAGGGAAGCCGGCGGTGGGAGGACCAGAAGGAAAAGCACCAGGCTTTAAAATCCTGTGGTGAGGGGAGATACCGAGCGCTACGCTCCTCTCCCAGTGCTGCCATCTGCTTCCCCAGCACAGGATCTCTGCTGAGAGCAGCGTGACACCAGGACATTTGTTTTTCAAATGACTTTTCTAATCACCATTTAGCAAGATACAAATATTTACAGTAAAGTGGAGAGAAGCAGGTTGCTACGCTGGAAAAAGATTCCTGAGAAGACAAAAAGATGACACAAGGGAAATCCTCCTCTATCCCACACGGAGAGAAAGAGCGCTGGCTCCATCCTCAAAGCAGCTTCGGGTCATGAAGTCATTTAGGAACCGTTCCACGCTCTCAGAGATGCTCTTCAGTGGATGGATTCCCACCAAAAGGGAGGCTCCTCCTTGCAGGAGTCCCTGCACGGGACTGATCACACGAGTATTTCTCCTTGTTTGGTGTTAGGGGAAGGTCTCCACCCCAAAAGGGGTTTTTTTTGTTGTTGTTGTTGTTGTTCTTAGAAATCCTAAAATCCCCCCCAATTCATCCCCTTCTGATGGTTTTTGAGTCAGTAACTCCTACCAAAAAGGAGACAGTAGGGATGGGAAGAGCCAAGCTCCACCTCCAACCCTACCAGGCTGACACGAGCAGTTATTTTGGTAGCTCAAAACACAACTATTTTCTTAGGCAAAAGAACTCTTTTTCTTAGGCGAGGGGGGAGGGAAGGGTATTTTTAACCTTCCTGGCTGAGCGGCGTTAGCTGTCCTGCCTCACAGAAAAGAAGGTTGACAACAAGCACCAGCTTCACGTGGAAACAGGTCTCTGGTGGGGGCAACCGTGTCCCCTCATGCGCCAGCCCTTGGGATTGATTGTGAAGCACCGGCAGGACTGGCTGAGAGCTGCTCTGATCATCCATCAGTGTGGTGGTCACCGGTCCTCCAGCTTCACAGCTTGGGAAACCACGGCCCAGGGGAGAGAAAGAGTCAGAGACCCACACCCAACGGTGGGAAAGATCCCCAAACCCCAACCTCTGGATTGCATGAGGAGGAGTTACAAGCCAGAAGGTCGTCAAACTCGTTTGACATCACAGCCCCAGCTCCAAATTAGAGGCTGTCAGACTCCACATCTGAAACTGCACACGGGATCACTGGAGACAACCCACCCCAGTCCTCCCTGAAAAACACCTCACGGAGACGGGTGCCCTGATGGAACCAGGAGGAGGCAGGGCCACGCGCTTCTGTGCAGCCCACGGCCCACGGCTACGGCTACGCCTCTTAGCCAGCACTGCCGGCCATCTCGCCAGGAGACAGGACATGGTGACCAAGCCTCATGCTGCTGGGGAGCAGGACACGTCACGGGACCAGCAGAAGCTGAGCTCAGTAACCCAAACCCCTGGCTGGAGAAGGAAGTTGGCACAGGCTGCCAGGACTGAAACCACGGAGTTACCAGCATCCCCTTTCCACCCCAACCATCCCCTTTCCACCCCAACCATCCCCTTTCCACCCCAACCATCCCCTTTCCACCCCAACCATCCCCTTTCCACCCCAACCATCCCCTTTCCACCCCAACCATCCCCTTTCCACCCCAACCATCCCCTTTCCACCCCAACCATCCCCTTTCCACCCCAACCATCCCCTTTCCACCCCAACCATCCCCTTTCCACCCCAACCATCCTCCTTCCACCCCAGCCACGCTGCTGACCCAGTCGCCTCGCGCCTGAGAGCCACAGCTTTTCAGCAGGTGACTCCTAAGGTCAGGAACAGCAACTGTCACTTCTCTACAAGTCACCCCAAGGTTACGTAGGGTGTTGAACTGAAACCATCAAGGCTAAAACCCAGGCCCAGACACACACACAGACACACAGAGACACACAGAGACACACACAGACACACACAGACACACACACAGACACACACAGACACACACAGACACACACACACACACACACACACA
>NW_010319157.1:0-1361 GCF_000700745.2 Antrostomus carolinensis | reverse complement strand
GCCCCCCCCCCCCCCCCCAGCTCACGCCGATAACCACCGAGCTTTCGGTTTCAGGCAGCAGGAGACACTTTCTGGTTAATCTGCTGTTCACAAAACCATCCCCAGCATCCGGCCCGCGCTCTGGCTGAGCAGGGAGGACACAGCTCTCACAGTTGTGCTCCGGATCGGTTGTGTCACCGCTGTGTGACCCTCCACGGGACACAAACTGGGTGCAGGGACGGCACCAGCAGCCCAGAGTGCTGATTAAACCAGAGCAGGTACCTGGGAGGTAACGGTGTCTGTCCGAGACGCGGCGGCGACGCGCTTTAGCTGCTCCCTGGCAGGAAGAGGAAGCAGTTGTGATAATTGCCTGCTGCGAGGTTCAGGTTTCTGCCTTTCAGAAGAGCAGGAGGCTGGGCAAGAGGCAGGTCTTGGGTTGCTGCCCTCCACGGGGCACAGCAAAGACAATAAAAATCCACAAGCGTTGGAAGAACAACCACAAGGAAGAGGAGGGAAAACTTTCCAGGTCTGACAATCCACAGACCTGCAGCTCCAAGTCTGGAACAACCCAAAGCACAAGAACCCAGGTGTTTCCCACCAGCAGATGATTTCCCACCAGAGAGAGGGAGACTGTCACAGGTGAGGCGCAGACAAACTAACACCCAGCTGGTATGAGCAGTGCAGAAAAGCTGGCCTGGAGCTTACACCGGCCCCAGCTCCCTCACAGCACCTCCCAGACACACATCCCACCCCCGCCGGGCTGAGGGGAACCACTGCAAGCCCCCCAGAAGTTAATGAGATCAGAGCTAAAGGAGTAAGACAAGGAGTAACTGCTGGATCACAACTGTCATTTTTACGGCTCGTTTGCTCACTTAAGTCTACCAAAAGGAGATAAAATGTTGTTAAAAATCCCCTCTCCAGCAGCCAAACCTCCCTTAGAAGAAAAGCTCCTTGGTTCCTGAGGGGTTTGCCCAGCTGTTTGAGAAGGATGAGGACACCAAAGCTGGCTGCAGCACGTGAGGAGACGACGCTGCCTTCCCTTCCCCACACTCCTCCTGCTTAAAAGCCCCCGAAAAGAGCCAGCTCCGCTGGTGCCATCAGCTCCTACAACTCCTCACCCATCACCACCAAAAACACACCAAAATCAGAGACAATTCTCCATCTTCACCCCACATTCCTACGCTGGTCACCGTACCGAGTCATGTTAAACCCTATTTGAAGGATCCCACCATCCATCTGTGCCCTCAAAGTGCTCACACAGCTTTTGAGATCAGTCACAGCCGCAGCGAAGGGCTCGGAAACGCTGCTCAGCCCTGGGTTTGCCAGGGGTGGGGAGAGCTGCACCCTCACCCTCAACACCAAGAGCACCCCAAGGGTTTCCC
>NW_010319156.1:0-5203 GCF_000700745.2 Antrostomus carolinensis | reverse complement strand
AGGAGGAAGGAGCACCAGAAACAACGTGTGAGGAACTGACCCCCAACCCCCATTCTGTGTCCCCCTGTGCCGCTGCGGGGAGGAGATGGAAATTGGGAAAGAAGGTAAGCCCGAGAAGCAGGGAGGGGTGGGGAAGGCGTTTTAAGATTTGGTTTTGTTTATCATTATCCTCTTGTCTGCCCTAGAAGCAGGGAGGGGTGGGGGAGGCGTTTTAAGATTTGGTTTTGTTTATCATTATCCTCTTGTCTGATTGGTAATAAGTTAATATTTGTTTTTCCCCCAAGTCAAGTCTGTTTTGCCCATGCTAGTAGCTGGTGAGTGATCTCTCTCTGTCCTTATCTTGACCCACGAGCCTTTTGTTATATTTTCCTCCCTCTGTCCAGTTGAGGAGGGGGAGTCATAGAGTGGGTTTTGGTGGCACCCATTGCCAAGTTCAACCCACCACATATGTCTATTACACCATTTTGTTTAAATATGTAAACCTGTGTTGATAGTGTGACAAACTGTACTTTTTTACATTTTGACAAGGGTGTGTGTCAGAAAATAATTACTATATTTGTAAATGTTTGAAAATGTTTCTGATATCAAAATGCAAATACTTCCTTCAATGTACCTACTAAACTTCTCTCTAACCCTTCTTTTTATTTTAAAGCTAATTTAAATTATAATACAATAGCAATCCATGAGTCATTGTCTCTCTATGAGATCAATAGGTTTGCCATTGCCTTTGACAATCTTCATCTTCTCCAAAACATTGCTGAGCAAATGAAGCCTATGCAGAATAAGCAGAAAGCATCAGTTCAAAGCAGGACTTCTTAATTCTCCTTGTCACGTAAGTCCAATGGCTTTCATCACAATATTTAGTCTGTAATTTCCATACTTTCTTCTTTGATACCTTTATAATATGTACTTCACAAACTGTAGATCAAATTTAATATTAAAATATTACATTGAAGACAATATTTTTTTTTTCCTCAGGTTTTAGCAATTTGAATAATTCTATCAGTTTTTGGAAAGAGTTAGGGAAAAAAAAAAGGAAGAACAGCAATAATCAGTAGTTAAACAGATTAGAATAGTACTTTAAAAGTGTTCTAGTAATGACTAAATTCTAGGTAAAAAAATAAACAAGTACATGTAGCAATAAATAATACCCAATGTAAATTCAAAATGGCTATAAGAAGCTTAAGGGTTTCTTGTTACATTTACAAGGTGTTTAACACAAAAAGCGAAAAATAATTCAGACAGTAGAAGTCACACTTGACTTGCAGCTGAATGTACAGCCCAGTGTTTTCACAGTTGTGATCCTTCCGCTTTCAGCTCCTGTGAATCTTGCATTCACATAATGGCTCAGCTTAGGCAAAAAAAAGATGTGATGATTTTCCTTGAAAAGAAGAGCTGTACATTCAGATCCCTGAATATTAAGAATAACCAAAGATCAGGTTTCCTTTGACAATCTGCTTCCCATTTAGCTCTTATACAGAAAGTAGATGCTGCAACTTTTTCCTTTAGTGCCTAATTAGAAGCTAGAGGTATCTGTTAAAATTTGGGTGAAATTCAGAATTGTGGGAACATTTCCTCTCCTACTTTGTATTCTGCCTAAAGTGAGACCCATGCTTAGACACTTCTCCCTTTTCAGTGGAGAAAAAAGAATATGAATTCCATCCTTACAGAGAAAAGCCTAACTTTTAGATATTTCAGTGATGAGCATCTGTCCCGATCCGATGTTGGGGAAGGTTTTGATACTATCCCAAGAGCGAGATTAAGACGCAAATGAGGTCAAATGTCATACAGCTAGAACACCTTTTATTACAAAAAAAAAAAGAAAAAAAAAGAAAGTAGCAATAGGGTAGGATGGAATGAAAGGTGGAAATCAAGAAAACAATCAGGATAGGTCTGCAAGAATAGTCACCACCATGGATCCTGGCGAGGCAGCGGTGAGGAGGGTTGAGGGGGTCCGAGTTCCTCAAAGACGCAGTGGGGGGCAGTCATGCATGTGGCTTGCTCCAACGGTGATGCAGTGTTGTGCAGGGTGGTGTGGCGCAGTCATACGGTCACCCCCTCCCCCCAAAAAAAACCCCAAACAACTTGCTAGGGCAGGTCCTTTTTAAATACTCCTTCGAGGGCCATGTTTTCCATGGCAACAGCACATCTCCAGCTCTGTGCCCCCCAGCGACTGCCGCATGTGACTCCATGCCCCCAGGGCGGGGGCATGCCCGGGCAGAACGGTTTTCACAAGTTGGGGTTTCCGGGACCCTGTGGTCTTGTGATTGTCCTTGCAAGCAATCTTTGAGACAAGTTCATAGTGCAGTCCTTCACAGCATCACAATGCTCATGTATATTTTTGGACCTTTACCATAGCAGTTTACATCAGAGTACTTGCCATCCTTAGTAAACATGCAGATTTATTCCACCTATGACTTTCCTTTTTCTAGGAAGTTAATTCCATACTCCTCTAACCATTTTTCAATTTTTGCACAAAAGTTACTTTTACCTATGGGAACCAGCTCAAGTTTTCCCATTACAATAATGGCAGTGGACAAAGCTCCATCTATCAGAGAGTATTAATCAGAAAAGATCTTTGGATTTCTCATGGCTGTAACCATATCAAATATTCTGTTATTTTTTTAAGAGGAAATATGTTCATTCTTTAGGTTAAGTTATTCTCTTAACATTTAAAGTAGCATTTTCAGAACAGAACATTTTTTTACATTCCCAAAGCTTTCTCTGGAATGTGAACACCAGCAATAAACTCACTATTTACAGATACTTTCAAATCTCAGCTGAGGTTTTTCTTCTAGGATTTAAGTGTCTAAACATTGACATTGAAGGTAGATGTCTGTCCTTGCTGACTCTGAGAATTCTGTTTAACTAACTACGGGTCAGATAAGACTGGCATTTTTAAGGTGGATATTTAGTGGAGTAATTCCTCATTTATTTTGTTTTTCCACTCATGGTGGTACCTCACAAACCTACCACATGACATGGATGAGAGCTATACAAAAGTGCAAAAGAAAATCACTGGTATGACTGGTGCAATGACAGGAGAGGCAAGACCATCAGTGGAATGGGCACTGTGTCACTTCACATCCTTGGCAGAGAGGTGACTTTTAATACCCTAGGTAAATCATGTCATTGTACATGTCATCAAGAGTCATAACAATGTGATATATTTAACTGACAAACCTCCATCTCCTTACTGAACATTTAAGGAGGGTGAATACAACTATGTCAGCAGGGAAAGCGGCTGTCATTTGACAGACTGACTTTCCTATCTGAAAAAGACATATGAAATGTATCAAAACGAATGTTTGCTACATATAGCTTATAGCTCTTTGAGATAAGTATAAAATGTGACTGTATTATGCTACAGCCTTCTTCCTTTTTATGTCTCCACCCCTTAGAGTAGAGGACACCTGTCTTTCCCAGGTAGCACACCGGCCTATATTTTTCTTTCCTCAATTAGAATTTAAACATACCAGTAGCAATTCAACAGGAGCTCACAGAGACTGATTCTGAGTCAAAATGCTTCTGATCTGATGATACATATTTTGTCTGTATATGAGGTAAGATCTCCTAGATCCCAATAATGTAGGGAATACAGGCAGATATTGTGTTTCAGAGATGTTTATCTCATCCCTGTCCCAGATGGTTGTTGCTCACTCAACTTCGGTGAATGAGTGTAATGGCTTTGAGACCATCTATCTGTGTATTTTAACTGTAAAATAAGAAATATTTTCAAAGTAAGAGCTCCATGTCTTGGATATCTCAACTTTAAGTAATTTACAATGTTATTGAATAATTTACTACAATATGTGAAATACCTCCTTCCATAGACATCACTTCTACCTTAAGATGTACAGGCTGAGACAGAAAAGCTCCAATAGTCTGAAGAGATTATTTTTCTGCATACCAGAAGTACTGTGAAAAATGGTTTTGTAAAAAAAAAAACCCACGATTTTATACATATTTCTACAACTATCTTATTGTATTTCTACATATATGTTAGTATTTCTATATATATCTTTGTATTTTATTTTCTAACAATGAACTCAAAGGAAACAATCTCAAATAAAATGTTTTACCTCTTTTATCCCCATATTTCAGTCAACCTGAAATATAATTCAGATGCTGTGTCTGCAAGGTGAGTAATATTATTCTATAAAGCACCATAACAAGTATGGACTACCCACAACACTGTTAATGCAATAATTTGAAAAAGAACAGAGATAAAGAGTGGTTTGTGTCAGTACATCTCCTATGAGACACCTAAGGAAGAGGAAAACCTAAATAGAACCCCTTGCTGAAATGGTTTCAGATAATATTATTACTTGGCTTTTGATTTATGGCAAGATATTTTTCCTAGATAGGACCTGGTAAGGTCTGTAAGTGCACCCTCAAACCTTTCAGGCCTCTGAGCTGTTGTCTGCAGGAGGAAAGCATTACCTCAGGACAAAGGAAGACTGTTTTAGAGACTCCTTAAACTAAATGGATTTGAGACCAGATGGGTATATTTGAGGGTGCTGAGGGAGCTGGCCATTGTCATTGCAAGTCCCGTCCCCTGTCTGTCCTTTCTGAAAGGTTGTAGTAACTGGGGAGGTTCCTCAAGACTTGAAAGGAGATAATACCACCTCAGTCTTCAAGAAGGGCAATAAGAAGGATTAGGTGTATTACAGAAGTAACCTCAGACTCTGGAAAGAGTAAACCTAGGAAAATCCTCCTGTAAGTCATTTCTGAGCCAATGAAGGACATGAAGGTGATTTGGAAGAGCCAATATGGACTTATCTAGGCCAAGTCAAGTCTGAAGCTATGTGGTAGCTTCATACGATGAGATGAATGACTCAGTGGACAGAGCAAAGCAGTGGATATTCATTATCCTGATTTAAGCAAGGCTTTCAACATGGTCTCCCATAGTATTCTTATATAGAATCACAGAATGGTTTGGGTTGGAAGGGACCTTAAAGATCATCTAGTTCCAACCCCCCTACCATCAGCAGGGACACCTTCCACTAGACCAGGTTGCTCAAAGCCTCATACAACCTGGCCTTAAACACTCTCAGGGAGGGGGTATCCACACCTTCCTTGGGCAACCTGTTCCAGTGTCTGACCACCCTCACAGTGAAGAACTTCTTCCTAATATCTAATCTAAACCTACCTTCTTTCAGCTTAAACCTTTTCCCCCTTGTTTTGTCATTAATTGCCCTTA